>NC_052356.1:51670706-51689690 GCF_009727055.1 Benincasa hispida | reverse complement strand
TCCAAGCAAACTTTTCTATACTTAATGAACCAAGTGTTTCTACGTAAATACCTCGACAAATTCGTCGTATGTGTATTCTCGATGACATTGTGCTATAGTGGCCTCGCTAGAGAACCATCGACATCACCTCCAACATAGTCTTCGAAAAGCTGGGGAAAATCAGTTGTATGTAAAAGAGAGAAGTGCTCCTTTGCCCAAGAGCGCAATAAATTTCCTCGGCCACGTGATGAATGTAGTCGAATTGTATGGAAGAGGGCAAGGTGGCCGCGATCAGAGACTGGAGGTTACCATCATCCGCGACGAACTACGATCCTTCCTCGGGCTAGCCAACTACTATAGGTGGTTCGTAGAAGGATTCTCGAGAAGAACAGGGCCATTAACCGAACTGTTGAAGAAAGATGAGCCACCACTGGCGTTGATCCTGAAATGTCAAGCCGCCTTTGAGGGCTTGAAGAAAGTGTGATTGGAAGGGCGGTCCTGCGAATTGCCGAGTGACCAAACCATATTGAAGTAGAGATATGCTTCTGACTTCACGTTGGCGGTGTCCTCCTCCAAGACGAACACCCCATTGCGTATGAGAGTAGGAAACTAAATGATGCCGAACGGAGGTATGCCGCCTCCGAGAAAGAGATTTAGCAGTAGTTACTGCTTGAGGGCTTGGAGACAGTATCTCTTAGGGGCCAAGTTCGTGTCAGGACCGACAACAACTCCATCTGCCATTCTTCAACCAACCGAAGTTGTCGTCGAAATAGGCACGGTGGCAGGAGTGTCTAGCGGAGTTCGACTTCCAACTTGAACATAGACCGGGGAAAAGTAACCAAGTGGCCGATGCTCTTAGCCAAAAGAGCGAACATGCGGCCCTGTGCATGTTCGCCCGCCTACAAGCAAGTACGTTGAGTGCAACAGTACGAAAAAACTGTCAAAACTCACTTGACACGACACAGCGGCGCGAGGCCATCAAAAGTTGGCCAAAGAGGGGAAGACACGCCAGTTTTTGGAAGACGATTACTATACACCAAGGGCAATCGCTCTACATCCCTAGATCCAAGGAGTTACGAAGGTCGCTGATGAAGGAGTGCACGACATACCGTGGGCAGGACATAATGGTTTGGCAGAGGACTTATTTTGCTATTCTGAAACAAGGCTACTATTGGCCAAGCCTTCGAGACGATGTCATGCAATTTACTAACACTTGCCTTGTCTGCAACAAGACAAGGTCGAAAGGCGAAATTAGCGGGTCTGCTGGAAACCCTATGCCGTCGCTGAACCCCTACCTCGTGCCTCTAGACCATCGGGAGAGCGTGTCTTCTCGACTTCATCACCCATTTGCCCAGGTGGGAAGAGTTCGAATACGATTTTTGTTATCATCGATCGGTTCTCAAAATATCACTTTCATCCCGACGCCGAAAATGTGCACAAGCCGTAAAGACTGCCCAGCTGTTCTTCAAACACATCGTGAAATTATGGGGCGTCCCCGCGAGCATTGTTAGTGATCGGGACGGAAGATTCACTGGGACATCTGGACAGATTGTTCAAAATATTGGGTCAACACTGAATATCTCCTCTACTATCATCCCCAAACTGACGGCCAGACGGAACGCTTCAATAGTATGCTCGAGAATATCTGCGTCACTTTAACGACACTAGGTAGAAAACTGAAATGGTCCAATTGTTAGATGTGGCTCAGTTCAGCTTCAATAGCCAACAGAGTTTCGCGACCGGAAAAAACGCCCTTCGAAGTGGTGTCGGTAGACAGCCACTCATGCCATACTTGTGGACCACCCTTATGCAGGCAAAGTCCCAGGCACATAACTTCACTAAAGACTGGCGAGCAAAACCTCTGAGATAGCTCGCGCATACCTAGAAAGAGCATCAAAGGATGAAGAAATGGGCTGATAAGAAGCGGAGGCCCTCAAGTTTCAAGCCGGGGACAAGGTCCTGATCAAGCTACGACCGGAACAGTTTCGTTCTCGAGGCCAGAAAGACCAACAGCTAGTAAGGAAAATATGAAGGTCCAGTGGAGGTAATTGAGAAGGTCGGGAGAACCTCAATATAAGTTTCAGTTACCCTCATGGATTGAAGATTCATCCTGTCATCCATGTGAGTATCCTGAAGCCCTATCATCCCGATCTCGAGGATGAACAACGAAACATGCTAAGCGCCCACCCGGTCACGATGAAGAATTCCGCTGAGAAAGAAGTTGCATAAATCCTGAAAAAACGTACGCCCCGTGTTGGAAGACCCAGACGAGAACTGACAGAGTTCTTAGTGAAATGGAAAGATCTCCCGACGAAGAGGTCAATTGGGAGCGGGCCGAAGATTTGAAAGAATGCAGCCCAACCATCGCAGGATTTTGAACAAGGTCAGTTGACGGGGACGTCAACCAATTAAGTGGGGACAATGTCACGGTCATGCTTGTCCAGGGCCTGTTGCCCATGGCCGCATGCCGAATCCAACCCCTTCTAACATACTTTCATATTCTTGTTTGTATTAGCTTAGTTAGCTTTGCTTTCTTTACATTTTCAATTGTAAGTGACCACTTGCCCTTTTGCATATGTAAGGGTGCCTGTTGGCTTTTTGTTCAAAATGCACTATATGGGATAAGACTAAACCATCACTTCCTCATACCCGAGTAGTACTCTTTAAAGTTGTTGTTGTTGCTTATTGCTTTCTGGTCTACTAAAATCTTTCTTTCTTTATTCACACTCACAAAAACTTCTTACGAAAACCTTTTCTCCAAACCCTTTTCTAAAACCGTTTTCCCTAAAAACGAGGGTGGAGGTTGCGAAACGCACTCGTGTGCCACCGACAGTCCGTGTTCGAGTTGGCTGACTTGCTTCGTGAGCAGGAACAAGTGTCGCACAAATCGCTAAGAGAAACTTCCGAAAGAGCGATTGTGACACCAAGCATACTTTGCAACCTAATTGAAAAAGAAAATAGACAGAAAGGGATTTAGTTTAGCCCTTCCAAAAAGAACCAAATGCATTTCACTCTGATTGGGAAAGGACCAAGATCTAATGCTTCGAGGAACACCACTCATAGACTATATATGTTTAATTTCCATACATATAACATTAAAATTTGATTACATCCACAAAATACCAATAGACAGACAGACTGAAAAGTTGAGTTAACCATATTATCATCCAATGATCCAACAGAAAACAGGAGTTTCATTTGTGCGGCCTTGATTGAATTGAAGCTTGTCCGGATTGTATATGATGTGGTGCTTGTTCAGGAAGGTGCAGATGTGAGAGGGTACATTGCCTGGTCTTTGCTGGATATACTTGAGATGGCTGAATGAATATATAATATATACAAACGAAAGATTTGGCTTTACCTGTAGATTATGCGACTCTGAATATACCTCCAAAGCTTTGAACCTCCTAGTACAAAATTTCATTTTCCAAACTTTATGGTCCACATGCCACTGCAGTTGCGTCAAAGGAAAGTGTTCCAAGTAAGCAGCACCCTGAATATATGAGAATTACTATCATGTCATTGCCTGTACACGACTGATTGATAATTGAATGCTGTTAGTTTCATTCCTTAACTTTATATTAACTGGTCATCAAGATGGTTAAGATATAATTTGTAAATAAAAACCTTGATGTTAGACAATACAAAATACTTAAGGAGTGTTTTGATTGACTTTTATATTTAAAACGTGTTTTTAAGTGGAAAAAATAGTTTTAGGTACTTAGAAAGTCAATCCATGCAGACGCTTGGCATTTTTCTCAACTATTTTCTGTGTGGGTGGTCGAAATAACCTTGCAGATTGTTGGCTAATGCAAAATTATGGCTTGGAGTCAATATCGAGCTATAACTGTTCCAGCTTCCACCAAGGAGTCCCAGCATTGTAAATGTGCTTCCCCGAATCCCATGAAATCTCATAAGCCTGCAGTCCAATAGCAACAGCCGGTTCTTTTCCGTGCTGAGCAATCCACTCTGCCACTGCAGTTTCTTTATCTTCTTCGCTTGTATACTCTTTCTTACATTTTCCAAATGGATTCAACCCAGGATTAGCCATCTCTGCAACTGCTGCAGGCATGTAGATGGAATCACCAACCAACGGTGCTCCACAATCAGCCAGTTGTGCTCGAATCTGCATCATCAGAAAATATCGTATTTATTTTAAGAACGATGAATGCAAGAATTTCTGAAGATGGTTTCAAAATAACAAAGACAAATGCAGAAACAGAAAGACTATGCTAAGAACCTGATGCGTCCGACCAGTCAAGAGGTTGATTTTACATTCAAATGCTTTCTTTTTGGAGGGCCACCCACAATCTTCAATATAGTATTTTGCTTCAATATCAGCATCTGGCCATGAAACCTCTCTGCACTCCAACACCTCAAGCTGACACAAGTTCCATCCATCAATAAAATCTGCAAGTAGAAGATGTTTAAAGTGACAAAAGGACGTAAACTGCCTATCACACCTTAGTATGGGTACAATTGTGGTCAGGGTTGAAGGTTGAGGTTGACACCCTCGTAGGTGTCAGGTTGGGAGGGAGTTGAAATGTTAATGATTAGGACCACCATTTGCATGTTAATTTGCTGGAAGAATAGTTAAGACTGATTTTCTAAGTTCTTGAGTTTGTGGCTGCATAACAATAATCAAACAGTATACATATGTTCTCCAATATGAAAAATTGTAACAAATAGTTCAAAGCAATATCCGATGATTATTGGAATGCTTGATTGTCAAACTTGCCTTCTGAAACGAGTCTAGGAGCCAAATTAACTGGCCGCATATAGTGTGTTATTATTCCCATTGGTATGGGAGCAGCAGCAAGAGCAAGATAAAGCTTCATAACCTTTTTCTCCTATAAACAAAAATTTGTAAAGCATTACTATCAAATTAAGAAATAAAGAGCATCAACACAAACAACTTTATTAAAATTTCAAATATGTATAATGGATACTCTACCAAGACCATTAAAAATAAATAACTTGTCAGCTTGTGCAGCTTGTTCAGCTTCTTTATCATGAACATATCACTAAATAAATCCATTTTAACTTCCTCTTGGTGCAAAGTGCTTAAAAATGAGAGTCTCAAACTCTCAAATGCAATGTTTGTGAAACTTGTTTCCACACATTCGTTCCAGTTTTCACTTTTCGTTCCATTGATACACCTCTTTATCATAGAGATACGACTTCATATTAAGAGAGAGAACAATGAAGCATTTTAATATTTTACCACTATTATATGCATGAAGAAGATTTAAGAGGGAATATTTAACTACTTCATATTGAAATTTCAAGGTACATGATAAGACTGGAAAATTGAGTGAATAAACAGAGATTTAAGGATGGTAAAAGAATAATAATAAGAAATAAATAAATAGATAACTAATGTTACAATATTTTGAATAGTGCTATTGCTTAGTGACTTAACCCCAATGGTCAAACTCAAGAAATAAGACCATGAAACTTACTCTGATTTTACGATGGAAGATGGAGCAATACTCTTTTGTCCTAGCTAGAATGACGCTGCATAAATGTGTAAATGAATGAAACAAGTATTTTGAAGAGAGGCATTATATTAGAAATGAGAATATATGTAAGAAACACCATTACCAGCCCTCAGTGCAGTTGTCAATCTGATGGGTAGTCCACAAGGGAGATGTTAATCCTAAAGCACGAGTTGCAAACGTTACACAAGTCTCTTCGATGTTGTTAGTAGTGCCACCAACCTGACAGAATATTGATCATAGTTAACAGCTTAAAATTGAATGTCCGCTAGATGGTATTGATGCAAATAAATTGTGTCATTCTCTACAAGTGTTATGGTTTACATCATCAGTTTTTTTAACTTAGGGCCTCAGAGGTGCCATGTTATTGTAACATCTGTAAATTTATCCATATCACCAAAATGCATACACCATACATGATCAAATTTTGCATAATGTTACGGGAAGAAACAATGCAACTACCAACAGTCACCACAAATGGAAGGCAATGCAAATAATTCCTCAAGCCAGAGATTAATGGTTCAACCACAGACCGATGTACCAGCAGGTTTGTCCAAAACCACATAGGAATCTGTCACAGCGATAATTCTTGATTTCCAATCAATTTCATAGCACCTGAATGATTGTTAATTTCAACTAGCATCATTTCATTATGAACATTATTTTGCTTTTGAAAAGAAAAACAGGTAGTTTATTTCACCTTGGAAAGCGTTTGGGATGCACATAAACACGCAAGTACATTCCAACTTCCACAAACTCGTCAATATGAGTTATCCGGAAAGTATTCTGAGCTTCTCTCAAAGTTTTCCCTTTGATAGATATTCGCCCTTTCAAAAATGATGGTTCAGTAAATTTTTTGAATAGTCTAAATTCCTCGGGGGTTGCAGTTGGCGCGGGCTGTGGGCATACTAGAGCATAATATACTGCACCAAAATGAATGAGATCTGCAACATACCTTCAACCAATGAAACTAAATTCATTGCTTAATCTAAATTAGACTTAAGATTATGTTGCATAGTCAATTATTATGAGCAACCAAAAAGATAGCACTCACAAAGGAGGAAGATCCAATGATTTAGAGATGTATTCCAGAACAGGTCCCCTTTCCAAAACGACAAGATGTTCAACTCGTGTGTGTCTATTGAATGAGGGACATGGAAGCAAACGATGATATTGAGGATACCTGAAATTAATTTCACTCTGAGCATGCTAAATTCTAAAGGAATCATAAAAAGGGAATCAATACCAGGGATTCGGAGGATGAAAAAATCCAATAACAAATCATGTTATTGCAAGTGTATTAAGCATCTAACAGAGTAATCAGCAAAGGTGCCAGGAAACCCATTTTTTCTTCCTTTATCTGACAGTAGAAGGCAAAATTGAAGTTTGGGGCTCTTAACAAGTACGCCAGTTTTGGCGACACTACAAGTTTTTTAGTGCCAACCGGTGAAGATGGGTTCAATGCTCATGATTGATAGTCCATATATAATGCATATAGTTCTTCAAAGAGATAATTGATTAAAAAACCCCATCTTAGATCCAAAATGGTTTTTGCGCCCATTTTTCCAAACTTAATAATTTTCCCCTCTTCCTTACATCATATCATGAGCCAAGTTACAAAACTATCCCTAGTTTTCTTTTTTCCTTTTCCTCTTCTTCTTCTCAATTTTCCTTCTCCATTTGTGTTGGTCATTCTCCATTTGTCGCCAACCATTGGAACGTTGCAGAAGTGTCGTCATTGGCCACCAGAACATTAGATGCAATGGAGCGAGATAGCAAAAGAGCGAGAGTGAGAGTGCAAAAGAGCAAGAAAGAGAGAAAATCAAAAGAAATAGGAAGTTGAGAGAGCGAGAGTGTGAGAATGCAAGACTGTGAGAGTTCGAGAGTGCAAAAGAGTGTGAGAAAGTGAGAGTTCGAAAGTGCAAGAAAGAGAGGAAATCGAGAGAAAGAGGAAGTCCAGACAGCAAAGGCCAATCCATGTACATGAGGTTCTATTTTGATAATTCCTTCCCAATGTGACGTTAGGGTAAAAAAAACCTCCAATTCAAAAGGTAGGAATAATCATTTTCTTCCGCAACTTTGGGTCATCCATCCGACGGACCCTTGAGCCATCGGCCATAGGTTTTTTTTTCCTCTTTCCTTTTCTTTCTTAACCTTCCATTTTGCTTTTATTCTGCAACTTTTATCACAAGACAAACAATACACAATGAAAAACAAGATTCTAATTCAAACCAAGGAGTGACATAAAGTAGAAATGCGGGAATGACCAACGATGAAATCTCCCACAACCATGGAAATAAACATTCAAACAACTTAAATAGGTAAATAATTCGTAATCTCACATTTTTACAATTAAAATAGAAAAATTTCATAAAATGACTCGAAACCCAAAAAATTTTCTACCAATGACATCTTCCTAAAAACTTTTCTACCACTCACCTTTTGCCCATACGAAATTTCAAAATTACCCCCGATTTTTAAAAAGTCTTCAAACCATTTGGTGAACGTGTGTCTCTACGAATACTTTACAACGATAGAGTCTCCCTCCATTTCGTTCATTTTCTTATCGTTGAAAAAATACTAAGCAAGCGTTTAGAGAATATTAAGCGAGCATTTAGATATTACTAAGCGATCAGATAGAGATTATTAAGCGATCGTATAGAGAATACTGAGTGATCATTTAGCTAACTGTTACGCGATCGTTTAAAACAAAACTAAACAACAGTATCCCTATTCAAACTAGCAATCAATTAGTAAACAAGAAGGTATGAAAAAAAAAATTAGCAGTACCCATTTTCTGCAGAATTAGTTGCAGTTTGTGTAGAGGTAACGTCTGCTGTTGAGGATTCACAAGGGAACGCGTTGCTCTTTAACCTAAAAGAACGCCGAGCAGCAAAGCAATTGCCGCAAATGGCAGCACTGAGATTAGCACGAGTTCTCGCCAATTTTCGCAGCAGGGTAAGTGATGTACAGAGGCCACGGCAACCATGGGCGGCCACCAGAGAGATATTCATGGAAGCTAGCATCCTTGGGAGGCTTGGGAGACGGGATGAGTTGGTGCTGGTGAGACCAAAACGATGCTTGCTTTTCTTCTCGCCCGGAGAGGATAATTTTTGGGGGACAATTTCGCCAACGTAATGTGAGCTGAGGAGTAATTGAGGAAATTTTCCCGTATGAAAAAAATAAAAAAATAATATGAGTGGGAGAGTTTATTTTCTTTTAATAGATTAAATATAGAAAAATGGGTCAAACTATTTACCATTTATAGCAAATTTTCATATTAGTGGTGAAATACCAACAATATCCTCGTTGAAGCAGAATCAGACCCACACTAAAGAATCAGACCAACAATACCAACCCATTAATCGACGATTATTTCAACCCAATACCCACGTCGATTCAAAAATACCCAAGCCCATTCTTCTACATGTGTGCAATTCAACTTCACCAACCGTACAACTTCACAGTTGAATCAACTTCTTTGTCTTTGACTGATTCTTCTTCTTCTTCTTCCGTGGTCGTCCATCAAAATGATTTCCTTCGGTCGTCCGATGTAGTTATCGACTCTGTATACCATATTTTCACTACAATTGATTACTGTGAAGTCGTTGCAGGTGAGTAGCAGTGACTTCCTCCATACCATCAATAGTCGACATCACCTCTATTGACGTCCTCCAGCTATTGGGATTCCTAGTGAACTACTCCTGGTTAATTCGTCTAGGTGTTTCTTCTTTGCTTATAATTTCTCTTAAAATCTCGTGTGAACAAATTGGCACGTCCGGTGGGATATCTCTACCTCTCATCCGTCTCTTGTCATCCAAATCAACAAATGACATTAAAAAAGATGCATCTAAAGCAACTGCTACAAGCAACTCCTATATGGGAGCTGGCACCCATAGTCACTCAATAGGAATCCTACATGAGCAAGAACAAGGCTCTGTCATCACGGAGAAAGTATGGGAATGGCGGATGGAATTTCCTAAAGGTGGGATCATCATTAGAGAAAATCCTTTGTTCGACAGCTCTACTCCTACTTCTGATCCAGAAAGAATTACACTTAGATGTAGTGTCTGTCATGATGACTGACATATTGATTGAGTCAGTCATAGCAGAGATGGAAAAGAAGATAAATCTCCTAATGAAAATTGTTAAGGAGCAAATCATGAAATAGTTGCTTTAAAAGGTCAAATGCAAGCTCGAGAAACGACTAATGAGTCAACCTCCAACTACCAAAGACAATGACAAAGAAAAGTTTGTCTTGCAGGAAAATCAACTGCAACAATCCACTTTTGTCGCCTCTTTGTCAGTTCAACAATCGCAGGATATGATCACAAACTTCATAAGGGCTAAGTATAGAGGATCATCCTAATCTTCTTTTATGTACTCCAAGTCGTACACAAAGAGAATCGACTCTGAGAATGTTAGTTGGGTACCAACCTCCAAAGTTCCAGCAGTTTGATAGAAAGGGGAATCCAAAACATATTGCTCACTTCAGTGAAACTTGTGAAAATGTAGGGACTAGAGGAGACTTGCTAGTCAAGAAATTTGTCCATACCTTGAAAAGAAATGCTTTTGATTGGTATACTAATCTAGAGTTGGAAGTGATTGATAGTTGGGAACAGTTGGAAAGAGAGTTCCTTAACTACTTTATAGAACTAGGCGCATCGTCAGCATGATGGAGCTAACAAGCACCAAGCAGTAGAAGGAAGAGGCGGTCATCGACTACATCAACCAATAGAGAGCTCTAAGTTTGGATTGCAAAGATAGACTCACTGAATTATCTGTGGTGGATATGTGCACCCAAGGCATGCACTGGGAGCCTCTCTACATCCTACAAGGGATAAAACCTCATACATTTGAGGAGTTGGCGATACGCGCACACATGACATGGAGCTAGCATCGCCAACAAGAAAACTAAAGATTTTCTAGTCCCTGAAGGGAGAAAAGACAAGAATGAAACCAAGAACACTGAAAAGATCGTATATATTGTCATTAGAGAATTTATGGTCATTCATGCAACCCCAATCAAAATTTTCTCTAAAAGGAAAACAAACAAAATTTGAAAGAAAACACAATAAGGGCGAGAAGTGTCACCCAACTCTTAAAGAAAGACAGAAAAAGTTTTATCCATTTCCTAATTTTGATGTTATAGACATGTTGAAGCAATTATTAGAGAAACAACTCAATCAACTGCTAGAATGCAAGCAACTGGAGCAGTTAGGGAAAGTAGGTGATCCTTACTACTGAAAGTTGAAGGAACCTCTGAAGGTCCTTGAGCGAAAGCGTGGAGATCGATCCAAAATTTATGTTCACAAAATTAAAATTACAGAGTATAAATGTTATGCATAATCATAAATTTACTGCATGCAAACAAAAATAAAATGAGAGAATTAGCGTGTGAGAAAACTTATCGTTGAAGAATCCTTCTTCACGTATTTTCTTTCTCCAGATCTATCACGAACAAACTTGATCCAAATGGTCACTACCACGAAAAGAGCCCTTATGGGATGAGAATCACCAAGGAGTTGTGGGCTCTTAGGTTTTTGGAACAGAGGAAGTGATTGAGAGGAAAAATTGTTTTTCTAGAGAAAAACTTCAATCTCCTTTTGGAATTTTGCAAGTCTATTTTGCACTCTCTCCACACATGTACTAAAATAGAGAGAAATAGGGAGGAAGGGAGTTACAACTCCCTCCCAAAGCCATTTTCAAAATAAACTAAAATAATTTAATATATAAATATATGATAACTACCTTATCATATAATATATATTAAACTATATGTTATATCTAATATAACACATAATCTATAGTTTAATATTGTATCAAATACAATATAACATATAGTTTTCATTCTCTCAACAATGCATGATATTTAATATAAACCCAATTTATATTAAACTTAATTATATGAATCTACCATAATTAATATTTGAATCAAATTCAAATATTTATTTCCTCTCAAATAATGTATCAAATACATTATAGTAATTATATCATATATAATTAAGTAGAATTAATTATATCACATAATTAATTCCCTTAATTAATTTGAACAATTCGAATTATTCTAAAATTGATTCTCATTTAGTCCCTGTTGAGTTGCAGAGGGGACTCATGGACCTGTAGATTGAAGCTTCAATAGTACTTGAATAGTTAATTAAAATCTTTAATTAAATTATTCAACTTCCATTAACTGTCGGCACTCTACTAAAGGCCAACAGCTGCACTCTTCACATTACAGATATATTTTTGTGTCCATTGGATATAATCAGTCAACAAAGCAATGATCCTTAACAAATTGCTTGTAAATACAGTTCGGCCAAAATTACCGTTTTGTTCTATAGTTATATCTAACTTCTTAAGTACCACTGATTCCTTTAGTGAACAATAAATCATAGTCCAACTATGACTAGACTCCTCTTAGGTCAAAAGAGGATGTGACGCCGCATTGTTCAAGCCTCGGAATCAACTCTTAAGGGAGTAATTTATCTATTTTCCCTACCTTGGGGAAGGAGTGAATTACGTCTTATGTAGTTGTGTTCCCAGCTCCCTAATCAAACGAATCCTCAAAATGGTAAGCTTGTTGAGTTGGCGATCTGGCCACTCTCACCCATACAAATCAAAGAACTGCCTTCATAGGTAGGAGTTCACAATTCAGTAAGGATTTAGGTCATGTCATTTATGGTCATCCTGGTGAAATGTAAGTCTTTATTATGAACGACATTATATAATGAGACTAGTCATTTCGTGGTCCGGTCTTATACAAACTCCTTTGTATAGAATATCCTCGCTCACATGTCTCTCCACATGAATGATCAAGATCGGTTCATTTGTAGCATTTTACAAAAATTTTAACATCTACAAAGCGGGTCATACACGTTATGTCACTAGGACAAGGTATCCAACCTTATCCATCTACTACAAACCATTTAGGTTACCACTTAAACATGATCCACCCGTATGTCTCTGCATACATGTTTAAGCTACAAGATAACCTTAGATCTTGGTTTATTGGTTTGTGATTAATGCAACTAAAAATAAAATAAAACACCATATATTTTGTTAAATAAATAAGATGTTTGTACATTACAATTACAAACTATAGGACCTTATGAGATTAAGGGCATCGACCCCAACACAAGTATCACTGGGTCATTACCCACTTTGTAGAAAAGTGTTTCATGCTAAAAGAGCTAATTCTGAAGTTGGCTCGTAAAAAAAAGATTGAGTTGGATCTTGATGAAATAGCTCAAACAAATCACACTGCAATAGCAACGACTTCAAGTGTTCCAACATATCTGCATCTTATGATCAAAGAGAAAGCTTTATCCAGTTTGGGACCTTTGAGCTTATAGTTGTTCAGTTCTAACAAGAGATTTTAACAAAATATTTTCAAAATAAAGACAAGCCTGTTGAAGATGATGACAAAACGTGGATCCTTGTGACTTGTTGAAAGAATGGAAAGTCAGGTTCTACCCAAAAGGAGTCGGGCTTGCATCAAAATTACAGAAGAGAAAGCAAGAGTAAAAAGCATAAAGGGAAAAAAAGGCATGGAAGCCTATGTTTATTAAGGAAGAAGACAAAGACTTCCCTCAACTTCAACGGCCGGTGATTTTGGCAGAATTCTTACCAAGAAAATTCCTTGATAATCATCCAAAGGGAATATTAGAAGTTATTATATGTCATGTTGTCAGCATAGGAAAGTTGACAACAATCATATAACTATTGAAAAAGTTGATAATTCAAAAGAAACCGAGCAAAGAGCTTTTGTCTTCGATTGTATCAAGCCTTCAAATATTTGATCTTTAGTCTTCCAAAGATTGAGTATGGCCATGATAAAAAAAGAAAACCAATGTTTAACGTCTATTTCCACTCAAACTTCAGCCATCAAAAGGCTAAGTATGTCATACCCCTCCTCGAATTACCCTCATAATTTGAGAAGAAGTGTGAAGATAAAAATTGTCAGATAAAAATTGTCAATCCTCTTATGACAATTACTGCCAACATACTTCCATGAACCTATACTCCTAGTACCTAATAAATAGTTTTATAAATCACAACGAATTATTAACAAAATGTCTATACAACTTAGCATACAGGTTTTTACATAGTAGGATACTTTATTTATAACAACCACTCAAAATTCTATCATGACTCCCACAACATGAACATAAGATCCAAGTTTAACAAGACATGATGAGCCACTTAAGCTTCAAATCTTCTTAGATTCATGAGAAGTGGCTAACTGGCAGAACTGCTAGGTCTTGAGACGTCGGCTGCTACCTGAGGAGGAAAACATTAAAAAGAGTTAGTTGAAAATACCTAGTGAGTGATTTCTTTTAAATAAATAATACTTTCATAGCTCATGATATAAACATGTTTAGAATAAAACATTTACATTCACATTCCAAGTTTTGGAAATAAAATCTTGGAAATATAAAATCATAGCATGTAAAACCCTAGACTAAAACTCATCAGCATTTCCTGTAAAATTCCTCTACTCTTTGTTTGAACATGCGAGAGAGTCATTTTTCTCAATCCGTAATAACCTTAGTTGAGAGAGAGCTCTTTTGGTTAATCTCATCAACGTCAATACCATAGATTTTACGTGCACGTAGAACTGAGTAGTATCCTGCTTACCTTACCATATGTTCGGTAGTAAAGATCATCATATAGCTAAGTACCTTACCATACCTTCGGTACCAATGCTTAGGAGTAGGTTTTACGTATCAAACATACATGTTAACATCATAAAACAACAGACTTATCAAGCTTACGAGAATCGATAAATAGCTCATTTTAATGCTATAAAACTCAAGTGGAACGTATGGAAATTACATGTAAAATCTCTCTTTAAAACATCAACATGTGTTCATAGTCGATTCCGATCACTTAAAACATGTGTTAGAAAAATCAAGATAAAACTAACTAAGCGTTGGTAATTCATAAGTAAAACACTTAGAAAATATTTTGAAAACTAGTCACTTACTGTCTTTGAGTTACTTCCTTAAAGGACTGTAAGTCTCCTTTATATGCATCTGCCTTGTAAGAATAATAAGAGCCTTTGATTAATACCTTAGCTATTTCTTAAGCTTAACTTACTATTCAATTAAGGCATGCTAAGTCTCGAATCTAGCTTGATGCATCACTCCACTTCTTTTCTACTTGATGCATCCTCAGTGCATTGGTGCCTTACACATTATCATACTCAATCAAATTTTTACCTTGTGACTAGCTAGGTGAGTGGCAACACGCACATGATGCTTTTAGGTGTTAGAAAGTGTTGGCTTCACCTATGTGATGCGCGCTTGCTCACACTTAGCTTTTTCTATCAGCTGCTCACTTATGCATGGGTTGCAACTGCCTACTTGTTCATCCAACCAAAATTTCAATTTTTATTTTCAACTTGAATAACTTAAATTCCAGACATAATCTTAAGAAATTTCCTTTTAAGAACTTATTTCTAAATGGCTTAACTAGCTTTACCTTAGGATCCCAGTCTTTGATTCATCCTTACAGGCTTGGAATTTATCCAGCTTTACAACTCATTTGCGTGCCCTTAGATTCTTAAAGACATGAAGAAATTCTTCAACTTTCACCCTGATTTCATAGAGATCTTCTCCCAGCAGTCTTAGATTAGCTTCTTCATAGCTCAAGTGTCAATTCGATACTAACTCTTCTTCCTTATCACACTCAAAATGCCCAAACTAAGCTTCTTCAACTTCAACTTCCTTTTATACTAAGGTTGCATGCTCATAATGCCTTCTTAAAGTGACAGCTGGTGCACTAACCCACCCTTATGGCATCTAAGCACGCCATTTGGCCCACTAATTAGATGATTAAGCTGAATGCTTAAGTCCTTTATCAACACCCAAGTTGGCATCTCACTAGCTTTCCTCCTCGCTAACGCATACCATGGCAAATGTTGCACATTCTGGCTCCATGCATCACTAACCAACGCATACACTGGTTATACTCATCGACACCCCCCTTAACCTCTCATGCCTTAAGCACTCCTTGTCAACTACACGTTCACTTAGACAACCTCAATTGCCTGCATGCTATCTACCTTAGGTCTTTACTAATCTCCATATAATCCTTGATGCATACCTCCTGTTAGACTCAGCCAATTCCACCTTTAGACTCTTAAGCCTACAATCACTCATGTGTTCCTCACTTCTACATTTCTTGTCACACCCCATCCCGAGCCCGCCTTCTGAACCCGAGGGGAGGCGTGAAGGACCGCAGATACCACTCTTTTGTGATACCTACTGCCCATCTGAATCTCTTTACTTTTAGTAAACTTTAAGTCAAGGAAATAAACAATAACTGATTGATTAGGCCCATTTTATTACAACAATGTAATGTTTATACAACTCTCAGATTTAACTACAAAGTTTACATCAACAACTCTAAAACCTCGAAAGTGTAACTATGACTGTGGCAAACCTTGACCTTAGCAGCACCTTGGAACTTTTCATCTTTCGCTGCCTGGGAAAAAACATGAAAGAAAGAATGAGCTTCAAGAAGCTCAGTGAGTGGTAAGCAAGTTTTAGAGTTTATTTCAACTAATAAATAACAAGTATATCATATATATAAGGTTAGTACTCAAACCTCAGCTTTGAATGAGTCTGATCTCTACCTACACATATGGTAGATAGTTAACTGTTAATAATCATAAATGCTTACTCTCTTGCGTTTCCCTTTGTTCCCTATATGCACATAGCACCTCACTTATGGGCTCAAAAACTAGGCCTTCCGGCCCTCTAACCATCTCATACGAGGGTTCTCCCATAGGCTCAGGAACTATCTCAGTCCCTTAACCATCCCGTGCGTTTCCATTTGAGGCTCAGGAACTAGGTCTATTGATCTCTTGACTATCCCGATCACATAATCTCATTCTCATGCTAATTACTCGTTCATAACATAAATATATACATATACTCTATAAGATATGCTTTAAGACTTAAAGGAAAGTACCACTCACCTTGGTAAGGTAGGAATCTTCCTTTCTAAAAGTTCATCAGTCTTCTCGGGCTACCTTTTGGACTCTAAATTCTAGATTCAACTTTAAGCTTAGATTACTCATAGTTATAAGCCTTATTTCGAGATACTTTCTTCTACAAACATGCTCTAAAATATCTCAGAAAGCTTACCTTAAAATATCAGCTTAGGACTCCTCAATCCGATTCTCGACCCTTCTAATCATCAAAACTGATAGTAGCCCAAGTTTACCCGACAGCTCAAGTTTGGCCGGAATCCTCAAATCATCAAAACTGGCCCAAGTTTACCCGACAGCTCGACCCTTCTATCTTTTCCTCACTCTTCAGTCCGATTCCTTAGAGCTTCTTCTTTAGCAGCCCAACCTTGAAAACTAGACTCTCAGAGCTTTCAGATAGATTTAAAATCACTCCAAACGCACAAGTATTCTGGGAGAACTTCTCGTCCCAAGTTGTTGATGCTACTTCTAGACTTCACTATCCAACAGCATTTCCTCCTCTTGGAACTTCATGATCAACGTATGGCTATCTCCGAAACTGATCTTAAACACTTTTTTTACTATAGTTCAAGAGGTTTTCAAGTTTTGTACTAAAGAGATCTCTTGTGGTGGTATTTATAAGCCAAAGGAAATGATCCTTCTCATATTTTACTAAGTCTCAATGTAAGACACCTTCTACTTTGGAGTGTTTGCACCATGTTTTACCACCACTTACTCCTTTGCCATTCACCTACTCTTATGCCACTCACCTGCTTGAGTTTTCTTTCTCATGCATAAGACTCTCTTTGCATGAATCTTTATTCGTCCAACTTCTACTAACTCAAGTCCAACCACTTCTCAGTATAGTCATTTGTTCGAGTAAGCTCATCAGCCTTGCGTAACACAAGCCTCAACACCGCTCCATCATTGAATCTATCGTGCAGCTCTTGTACATCATTGCTTAGCTTCATCGTTTATTGAATCTCTTATTGTCACTTAACATTCAGCCCTCTCGCTGCCGCTCGTTGTAATCATCTAGTGCCTGCGTCCATCGGATAACACTAACGCCCGATCGTGTAGCTCAATCGTTTAGTGATATCTCGCTCTCAATGATCTCGCGCATAGCCTATCGTTTAGCTCCATCGTGTAGCGCTGACGCCTTATTATGTAACGCATCTATTTATCGTGTAACACCATCGTCTAGCATCTGCGTCTATCGTGCACGCCCATCGTCGTGTAGCACCATTGTGTAGTCTATCGCCCAACGCTTGCATCGTATAACGTATACACTCATCGTCTAGCGCCCGCTCATCGTTTAACGCTATTGTATAGTTCTATCGTCTAGCACTATCGTCCAACTTCTCCGCTTATCGTCTAATGCCTACGCTAATCGTGTAATGTTGTCTCTTATCGTGCAGTGCATCGCTTCGCATCGCTCAGCGTCCTCCAAAGCTATATGATTGTCTGCCTAGTGCCTTGCGCGCCATGTCTCGTTCTCTCGCTCTCGATCACGCATCCTCAACGCATGAGCAACTATTCGCAATGCCTTTTGCCAACGTTTCGGCCAACATGCGTCCAACCTCGCAAACGCATGGTTGCTTTTGGCTTCAATGCTTAATCTATTTTAAACCTCTACTTACTCAACCTCATCTCATACGTTAATGTTTTCTAACACCCAACGCATGGTTTCTTTTGACTTATTCCACTAGTTAGGGCTTATCTCCAAACTACTCAAGGAAAATCTTATTTAAACACTATAAATTTTCCTTTCCTTCAACATAGGATTTAACTTATGCTTAGCTAATTCCCTTAATTACCTGCTTAAGTAGGGAAATTGAAATCCGGGTTTTCTGATTCCATTCTAAGCGTTAACTCTCTTATCTTCCCTTTCAACCCGTCATCGTGCCTTCTTTCATCTGTTTTAGTTCTCCTAAATTTTGTCAAGTGTTGGCTATCTTTTACTACCCAAGAGTAGACTTAGAAAATTTTTCCTTACTCATTATAACTTCCATAATATTTCAACTACTACGACCATTATAACTACTTACATACCAGATTTAAAACACATACTAGAATAATAATACACGTAATTAAGGGGACTTAAAAATGATTACTATAAAAATGGGTTTATGGATTTACAATTTACCTTTCCCTTACTGAAATTTCATCCTCGAAATTTGCCCTAAACTCATCATGTGAACAGGTGTGAATATCTATTTCTCATTTACTCCTCAGCTTCCCATATGGCTTCCTCTACTCTATAATTCCTCCAACAGACTTTAACTAGTGGAATAGTCTTATTTCTCACGAATAAATTTGTTGGATTTTATGTCCTAAAACTCGTAGTTTGTAATATCATATTCTTGTTCAATAAAGTTGTTATTGAAAATCTTTAGTAAAATTAAATTCTATATTCATTAATCCAATAAACTAAGGATTCGAGGCTATTAAGTTTAAGTTTGAACTTTATGTAGTGACATAAAATATGGATCAAGTTCAAATATATAGCCAAAATGGTCTATAGTATAT
>NC_052356.1:51653532-51665381 GCF_009727055.1 Benincasa hispida | reverse complement strand
GATAGGGTCTCTCAGATCTGTTTTCATTCTTGTCTTTCCAACTTCGGGAGCATAATGATTATGATCTTTGCGGTCTGAAAATGGAAGGTCACACTTATGAGAATTACTAAGTGTTAGTAAATTCTTAACCAAAGTAGCGATAACTAAGTTACTATATGAATAAGAGTTATTCTGGTGATAGTATCTAGTCAAGATAGTCTTGGTTCAACGGAGGAATAGTTGATCACCCCCCGGTGAGGGTTATTCTAAACTGTTAAATATCGTTGCAAATATAAATAATGATGGGTACATTATCTTTTGCTAAAATTGATTGGATTTAAAAGATTAATGTTTTTTACTAAAAAGGATATGTTTTTCTTTTCAGCATGACTAACTCTTTAGTTCAATTATTAGCTTCTGAAAAACTTAACGGCAACACTACTCAACATGGAAAACAAATTTGAATTCAACACTAGTAATAGATGACCTGAGATTTGTCTTAATTGAGGAATGTCCTCAGGCCCCTGCCTCGAAAGAAGCACAAGGTAAATATGATTTACTAGTTGCTGAAACATGTTTAGTGGAGTATGATACCTCAATCTGGATATTGGATTCAGAAGCCACTAATCATATTTGCTTCTCTTTTCAGGAAACTAGTTCCTGGAAAAAGCTTGAAGAAGGTGAGATCACCCTCAAAATTGGAATAGGAGAGGTTGTCTTGGCCGAAGCAGTGGGAGACTTGAAGTTATTTTTCAACAATAGATATATCATACTTAAAAATGTTTTGTATTATTCTAAAATGAGACGGAATTTAATATCTATCACATGTATATTGGAACAAATGTATAAAATATCTTTTGAAGTTAATGAAGCGTTCATTTTCAGAAAAGGTATTCAAATTTGTCCTGCTATACGTGAAAACCATTTTTAAAGAAAAATTTATAAGTTAAAACCATCTAA
The DNA here is from genome assembly GCF_009727055.1 of Benincasa hispida. Classification (NCBI taxonomy): domain Eukaryota; kingdom Viridiplantae; phylum Streptophyta; class Magnoliopsida; order Cucurbitales; family Cucurbitaceae; genus Benincasa; species Benincasa hispida. The sequence continues at coordinate 51,664,442 of NC_052356.1, read as the reverse complement.
AGAAAAATTTATCTTAAATACTGAGATGTTTACAACAGCCGAAACTCAGAATAAAAGACAAAAAAGTTTTTTCTAATGCCTATCTATGGCACTTAATACTTAGCCATATAAATCTTAAAAGGATTGAGAGATTGGTTAAGAATGGACTTCTAAATCAGTTAGAAGACAATTCTTTACCTCTATGTGAGTCTTGTCTTGAGGAGAAAATGACTAAGATATGTTTTACTGGAAAAGATCTCAGAGCCATAATACCCTTAGAGCTCGTACATTCGAACCTCTGTGGACCGATGAATGTCAAAGCTCGAGGTGGGTAAGAATATTTCATCGGTTTTATTGATGATTACTCAAGGTATGGTCATATTTACCTAATGCATCACAAGTCTGATTCTTTTCAAAAGTTCAAAGAATATAAGGCTGAGGTTGAAAACATGTTAGGTAAAACAATTAAGACACTACGATCAGATCGAGGTGGGAGTACATGGACTTAAGATTCTAGGACTATATGATAGAACACGAAATCAAGTCATAACTCTTTGCACTTAATATACCTCAGCAGAACGGTGTATCTGAAAAAAGAAACAGAACCTTGATGGACATGGTTCGCTCAATGATGATCTTTGCTAAGTTACCTGATTCCTTTTGGGGACATACATTAGAAACTACTGTCTATATCTTGTATAACATTCCCTCTAAAAGTGTTTCAGAAACACCTTATGAGCTATGGAAAGGGCGTAAAGGCAGTTTATATCACTTTAGGATTTGGGGATGCCCGACACACGTGTTGGTGCAAAATCCTAAAAAATTGAAATGTCGTTTAAAACTATGCTTATTTGTAGGTTATCCAAAAGAAACAAAAGGTGGTCTATTTTACGATCCTCAAGAGAATTAGGTATTTGTATCGACAAATGCCACATTCTTAGAGGAATACCACATAAGAAGTCATCAATCTCGTAGTAGACTAGTATTGAATGAAATTTCCAAAGACGCTACAGATAGAACTAGTTCATCTACTAAAGTAGTAGATAAAACTAGTACATCTGGTCGGTCACATCCTTCTCAAGAGATGAAAATGCCTCAACGTAGTGGGAGGGTTGTTTATCAGCCTGACCGTTACTTAGGTTTAACAGAAACACAAGTCGTCATACCTGATGATGGCATAGAGGATCCATCAACCTATAAACAGGCGATAAAAGATGTGGACCATGATCAGTGGGTCAAAGCCATTGACCTCGAAATGGAGTATATGCACTTCAATTCTGTCTGGGAACTTGTAGATCAACCAAATGATGTAAAACCAATTGGTTGTAAGTGGATCTACAAGAGAAAATGAAACCAAGTCGGTAAAGTACAGACTTTTAAAGCTCGACTTGTGGCAAAGGGTTATACCCAGAGAGAGGGAGTGGACTATGAAAAACTTTCTCTCCCATTTCCATGCTTAAGTCGATTAGAATACTCTTATCAATTGCCACCTTTTATGACTATAAAATTTGGCAAATGGATGTCAAGACAGCCTTTCTAAACAGCGATCTTGAAGAGAGTATCTATATGGCTCAACCATAGGGGTTTAGTGCACAGGGTCAAGAACAAAAGGTTTGTAAGCTTCAAAAATCCATTTATGGGTTGAAACAAGCTAGATCTTGGAATATAAGATTTAATACTGCGATCAAATCTTATGGCTTTGAACAGAATGTTGACGAGCCTTGTGTTTACAAGAAGATCGTAAATTTTACTATAGTGTTCTTAGTTTTATATGTTGACGATATTCTACTGATTGTGAATAAAGTAGGTTACCTAACTGACATCAAGAAATGGCTAGCAACACAGTTCAAAATGAATGATTTAGGAAATGCGCAGTATGTTCTCGAGATTTAGATTATTCGAAATCGCAAGAACAGAACACTAGCCACACTCAAAATGTTATCTAGGTATAAGATGCAGAATTCCAAAAGAGGTCTGTTACCTTACAGATATGGAATTCATTTATCAAAGAATCAATGTCCTAAGACACCTCAAGAGGTTGAGGATATGAGACAAATTCCCTATGCTTTCGCAGTAGGGAGCCTGATGTATGCAATGTTATGTACTAGACCTGACATATGCTACGCAGTAGGGATAGTCAGTAGGTATCAGTCCAATCCTGGATATGATCATTGGATTGCCGTTAAGAATATCCTCAAGTATCTTAGGAGAACGAGAAATTACATGTTCGTGTATGGTACTAAGGATTTGATCCTTACTGGATACACTGACTCTTATTTTCAAACTGATAAAGATGCAAGAAAATCTACATCGGGATCCGTGTTCATTCTAAATGGAGGAGCAGTAGTGTGGAGAAGTGTGAAGCAAAATTGTATTGTAGACTCCACAATGGAAGCTGAATGCGTAGTTACATGTGAAGCAGCAAAGGAAGCAGTATGGTTGAGGAAATTCTTGACAGATTTGGAAGTTGTTCCAAATATGCCTCTACTCATCACCTTGTATTGTGACAACAGCGGTATAGTTGCAAATTCAAAAGAACCTCAACCCATAAACGGGGAAAGCACATCGAACACAAGTACCACCTTTTTTGGGAAATCGTACGCCATGATGACGTTGTAGTGACCCAGATACCTTCTGAGAAAAACATTGTTAATCCTTTTACAAAAACCCTCACGGTTAAAGTTTCTTAGGGTCACCTACAGAGTCTACTGTATTTCTAAACTAAGACAAGTGGGAGATTATGTTGGGAGTGAATGCCCTAGTTTATTGTATTCATATGTTTATTGTACTTATATGTAATATTAATTTCTCACAGTTAAATTCAGCATCGTTTGATCCTACTAGGAGTTTTAGTCCAAATGGGAGTTTCTTGGATTTTATGTCCTAAAACCCGTAGTTTGTAATATTATATTCTTGTTCAATAAAGCTGTTATTGAAAATATTTAGTAAAATTAAATTCTATATTCATGAATCTAATAAACTAAGGATCCAAGGCTATTAAGTTTAAGTTTGAACTTTATGTAGTGACATAAAATGTGGATCAAGTTCAAATATTTAGCCAAAATGGTCTATAGTATATGAATAAGGTTGGGCACCTTATTCTGGGGACACTATGGATGCGGCCCATTTTGTAGTTAGTACNAAATATTTAGCCAAAATGGTCTATAGTATATGAATAAGGTTGGGCACCTTATTCTGGGGACACTATGGATGCGGCCCATTTTGTAGTTAGTACAAACGATGTGATCCTAAACCGTTCATGTGGAGATATGAAAGTGGAGGCATCCTATGTAAAGAGTTTACATAAAACTGAACCATGAAATAGTCACTTTTTACGTTCTAAACGCCATTTGATATATAAAACTAACTATTTCGTTAATTGATGACCTAGGTAACTTAATCTTAATCATGAGCTAACTATGAACTCCTGTTCACTCGGAATTATCCTTAGATCTGCATAGGTGAGGGCTAGAAATAAAAACCCCAACTCAAAACGAATCCATCTCTTATTTTCATTCCTTTCTCTCTCTCGGTTTCTTCATGCATCGGGTCCACAACCCGATTCTGAGTCCAGAGGATAGTAGGTCAGCTCTTGTGGTTGTCAGATTCGTGTTCGGACGGAGATAGAAGCTTTTCGGGAGCTACAAAGATTGTATTATATCCCTTTTTAATTTACTGTTTTTTCCTATATTTGCATGCTATTTTGCTTTTATTAGAAGCAATTAGAGTGTAATTAGATCCTTATTCTGCTGCATATATCTCGTGTTCCGTCAAAATTCTCATTCAATTGCACTGGCTGATCTTGGAGAATATGAGTAGGATCGGGGACATATTTCTTCAACATAGACACATGGAAATATCATGTATCTTGGATAACTCAGTAGGTGAAGCTAACCTACAAGCTACTAGCTCAACATATTCAATTATCTTGTAGGGTCCTATATATCTTGGGCTAACTTACCTTTCCCGTCAAACCTGAGTATCCCTTTCCACAGAGATAGCTTTAGGAACACTCGATCCCTGATTTCAAACTCTAATTCTCTTATTATCTTATTTGCGTAACTCTTCTGTCTGTCTCGAGCTATCTTCAGATTTTCTCTTATTAACTTAACACACTCTAATGTTGTCTGAACCAACTCTGGCCCTATCAACTATCTTTCACCAACCTCATTCCAACAAACTGGTGTTCTACAGGGTCTCTCATACAAGGCTTCATATGGAGCCATGTCAATGTTGGAGTGGTAACTGTTATTTTATGCAAATTCTGCTAATGGCAAATGTGTATTTTAACTACCTGTAACACACAACCCTCAGCATATCTTTAAATGTTTGGATCTTCGTTCTGATTGTCCATCCGTTTGTGGATGAAATGCTATACTAAAATGTAACTCAGTACCAAGTGCCTTTTGTAAACTAGGCCAGAACTTCAAGGTAAACCTCAGATCCTTATATGATACAATGGATACTGGAGCCTTAAAATGGCTCATAACTCAAATATTTTAGTGATTGATGATATTTGATATTTTATTCACTTTGTCTATAAAATATATGATATTTTAGTTGCATTAACCACAAACTAATAAACTAACATCCATGATTATCGTTGTAGCTTAAACATATATGTGGAGACATACAGGTTGATCATGTTTAAGTGATAACCTAAATGGTCTGTAGTATATGGATAAGGTTGGGTACCTTATCCTAGTGACACTACTAGTATGGCTCGCTTTGTAGGTGTTACAAATATTGTAAAGTGCTACAAATTATCTGATCCTGATCATTCATGTATTAGACATGCGAGCAGAGATATTCTATACAAAGGAGTTTGTATAAGATCGAACCACGAAATGTTTAGTCTCGTTATATAACGCCGTTCATAATAGAGACTTTCATTTCACTAAGATGACTATAGGTAACATGATCTTAGTCCTGAGTGAGTTGTGAACTCCTGCCTATGAGGGCGGTTCTTTGATTTATATGAGTGAGAGTGGCTAGATCGCCGACTCAACAAGCCTACCATTTTTGGAATTCGTTTGATTGGGGAGCTGGGAACTCAACTATACAAGATGGAATTCATTTCTTCCCTGAAGTAGGGGTAAGTAGATAAATTGCTCCCTTAAAGGCTTTCCGTGTCTTGAACAATGTGGCGTCACACCCTCTCTTAGCTCGAGAGGGATTTAGTCATAGTAGGACTATGATCTATTGTTCATTAGAGGGATCAGTGGTACTTAAAGAATTAAATGTAACTACAAGGGCAAAATGGTAATTTGAACCAGTTGTACTTACGAGCAATTTGTGAAGGGTCATTATATTTTACTTAACTCCTCCATAAATCTTATCTCTTTCACTAAGAATTTCCATCTTGTAAAATTCTCCTTTGCCAATTTTCATGCTTTTAGACTCCGAAAGACTTTTGTTTGTTCAAATTTGCCCAACTTGGATCTCCTCATCACAATAACGCTATGGAACTAATCTAGGTACTCTAAAATAATCCTTCAACCCAAACAAATAACACCTTGCTTTTATCCCCTTTAAGTCCAAACTCATGCCTAACTATTTTGGTTTTCTTTAATGACATCAACTTAGATAGATATTCCAAAAGAATTCTTCATATCATCACATATACTTTGCCTACTCCATCAAGTTCTTAGTATTACCAAAGTGCTTATGACTTATTAATCGCTTTCAACGTTCCTCTCGAAACATCTGGTTTAATATCTCATAACCTTTAATAAATCTATAGATTCTTCTTCTTTTCCTTCTTATCCATAAAACAACTTTTAACCTTATATTTGAGTACTAGCCTGTGTATTTATACTACCACAAATTGCACCATCCAACACAAAACATAACAACAATCCTTAATCAATTCTTGTCTCGAAAATTTATTCCTTGGCTTAAACATATACATACCTTTATTCCTAAACTGTCATAATTCTACATAGTTGCATCAATCTTTAATATCTCTAAGCTGAGGTATATATCTTTGTTCATTTCTAACATAATTTCCATGAGATAAACTAGTGCCAAGTGACCTCATAATTTATTTTATTTTATTTTCCTCCTTTTGTAGTTCCATATAATCCTCTTATAATAACTTCTAACGAGTCATTGACCTAGCATTAGAACATAACTGGTGCATTTAAGCTAAACAAATATTTTAATGCACAACTATCATAAAACTTGTAATTGATAGGACATACCTGGCGATGATCAGGAATCCGTTACTGGGCCACAGGGACTATCTAGACTTACGTAGTAAGTCAGTCTACAGAACCCAAAACATGGGCTCTGATACCAACTGTGACGACCCGACCCCCTAGGACTTAAGTTAGGCCGTTACTAAATACATGCATGCATGGAACTCAAAGCGGCACTCGGTTATGGTAAAATAAATGCTAATTAAATAAGGTAAGTTCAAAAGACTTTCATTAAATTCAAATACTAAAAAAATAGTAGGGTACCCATAAATCATAAAGGATAATAAATAAGTTTGAAAAACGATTCTTAAAAGTAAGTTTTAAACATCAAAATTAAAAGTCAAGAGAAACATGAAAAGAACTCTAAATTTCATGATGTGGAAGTGTAAAAACTAGTCCCAGTGGCTCGATCACGAATTCCGCTTGTCCATCGCCAGTGCATTTCTATCCTTTCCTGAAACAACAACATGAGAAAGAATGAGTATAAAATACTCAATAAGTAACCCCACTATTGGGGTCAACCTGGGCATCTATGTCCTCTAGATACCCACCTCTGGTAAAACATATAAACTGCTCTAGTCCTCATGGGACACATATGCACATGAAACAAGAAGGAGACTGAGTCTCATCCTACTGTAGCTAAGTATGTCCACTACCTTTGGTGAATCCCGAATGAGACACAAACTGGTGAATCCCGAAGGAGACACAAACTAGTGAATCCTGAAAGAAACACAAACTGGTGAATCTCGAAGGAAACAAAAAATCTAATGGCCATCTAACTAATCAGTAAGGACATTTGCACCGTCTCAACATCATAATCATTACTGTATGAATCTATGACATACATATAAACCTCAAAATCATGGCTCTATGATAACTTGTAGAAATACAAGTTATTTTTGCTCTTAAGTTGGAACAACTAAGGTTTTTAATGATAAACTCTCCTCATCTTTAGTAGAAATGCATGGATTTATTCAAACATCAACAAACTCATGCAAAAGAAGTTTTATTACTAAATATCGTGGCACTAACGCACTATATTACAGGATTTCAACGTAAGAATTAACATTAACGCATTAGATAAGTGCCGCAGGAAAAGCTCTAACGCATGGGCCATGCGTTGGAGGGAGTTTAATGCAGAAAAGATTCATTGCTCCAGGCTGATTGTGTCACATCACCACTTGCAAGTATGGGCACCTGCAGCAGGTGGCATCTGAAAAGCTTCCACGCAGCAGGAGGCATCTGAAAAGCTTCCGAGAGTCAGACGGCTGACCAGGGCATGGACTTTATGCTGCCCATTTCACCAATTGGACGTGACAACACCTTAAATAGATGGAGTCCCTTAAGTTAAGGAGTTCGAAAAATCATCAAGATCCTTACCCTCTTGTTAATTGTAGTTATAGTCTTAGTTCTGTAGAAGTTGTGCTGTGGTGTGAGACGGTCAAAAGGGTTGAGAACACCACCACCGCTGGTCAGGGAGCGGAGGAAGCTACTCTTGAGAAAATACTCTGTCACTGCCTATACAAGTGAATTGTACACAACGAGATTAAGCAAAGAACTACAAGAGAATGTATTCTTTGGTTTGACTCAGTTTCCCTCTTATTTATCGCTTTCATTCCATTCGATTGAATATTGTGTTTGTAAAGACTCCTTGTTTCTTTATAAAATTCATATATTTGATCCTTCATACTTACTATTGTTTATCTCTTGTTTATGTTGAACGCATTAGTAATTTATGCATAATTTTATTCTAACACTTAAGCCAACTTGACAACTTGGTAAAAGTATCTTTCACTTAGATTATTTGAAAGAATAACTAAGCTGCATCAAGTAGAACGCATAGTACAGCTAGAGATAGACTTACTGGTGTTTCTTGCATTCTGTGTTAGACGCATGCACCCTAGAGATAGGCTTTGTATGTTATTCGCATTGAGAAGTGTTGAATAAGGTCTAACGCACAAACAAAAAGATAAGCAAATCATCCCATCTCATCCAATCACATCTTAGTTATGTGTATTCATTTTAGACCGACGCGTCCACCTACCTTAAATTCCATTTTCATATGATCCATCATTCACCACTCAGCTCTTTTGTATCTTCTTGCACAGGCATAGCAAGTTAGTGTAAATAATACATTTCTCATATTCATTTAGGAAGACCCCTACAGTAGATACAACGCAAGATCTGTGTTTGGTTAACTGAATCCCTGAAATCGACCTTGGACTTGCCAGGAACCTAAATTAGATTTATACTTGGGTCTGGTTTAGGAAAACTTGAACATCATTAGGAGTTGTGTGCGTTCTGTGCTTATTACTAACGCCCCAACGCATTACAATTATTTAAACGCATCAAAGCATAAACGCATCACTTATACCTAGAACTTATTTATCCAATTTATTTTATATAAATACACTCCTAGAATATCTCACGATAGCAACGAACACTCTACAACATACACATATACCTCAACATCATGGTTCTACAACATACATGTGTACCTCAACATCATCAGATCAAATACAACCATATGGAAGTACATACCATCTCATACAAATATTCAAGTGTCTATGTGCATAAATAAATAATTCAGATCTCGTACCAGAACATACTTTGATCATATTATACTATCAGTCTATCATGCTAACATTCTGAACCCGCTACATACTCCGCTCCATAGTGGGGAGTCGGCTGATGCCACCTTGCTTAAGTGGCTTCTTCCAACACTATAACTCCTTCGTAAAGAGTCAAGACTAACCGCTGATGTGGATTTATTAATCTGAAAGTTCAGAATCCGGTATCTGGTAAGGATCAAATCCTAGAAATAACAAGTATGTAGTCCCTCATTCTTCGAAGATAAGATTTTCTTCACTGCGGTCAGTGACCCTGGCCTGGGTTAGACTGATACCTACTGACTAAAACATAGCGTAGGCAGATTCTGAACAGTAAAGAGTATGCGTACATCAAACTACTACGACAACGCAATATGGGTACCCGTCTCATCTCCTCTCAACCTCTGAGGCGTCTCGATTTTTCTGTTACACTTTTAACTGTCCAATTATAGACAATGAATATCCCTCAACTCATATTCATAACCTATGAATATATCATTTAATTAATCATGCATTTTTCCTCCATTAGATATAAATCATATTTATATCCAAGTTTCCTCAAATTAAAGTATACTATACATAAAGTTAATTATATCATATATAATTAACTAGTTCAATTAAATATCAATGATTTAATCGAACTCCCTCTTGGTCCATTTGAGTCATTTCAACTGACCAAAAACTGAATATCCTCAACATTGTATCTAAAGCTACCAAAGGGGACCTTATGGACCTTATGGCTTGAATCTCCACCGGTAGGTGAATAGCTGACTAAACCTTTAGCACGATATCACAATCCGTTAACCTGCCAGACATTCCACTAGACGAAAATATGAACTTTTATTGCCATAAATATATTTCATATATATATAACCAAACATCAGTATGAATGACCCTTCACAGAATATATAATTATTATCTTTAGTAGTAAATACCGAAAATGATCGCTTAGGAAAAAGGTAAACGATCGTAAGATTAGTAAGCGCGCGACGGTGTATATTGTATGCGATCGCTTAGCAATATCGTATATGTAAGCATCGGCAGTCACTATCGAATAGGACACTGATTTTCTAAACGATGATACATATTTTCACCAATGTCCGACGACACCGAATCAACAACACCATCTATTATTTATTAATGCATTTCATCGTTATTAAAAACAAGAAGGCCACCTTCCCCATTTCCCTTTATAACCGTCCAATGAATTGTGACGTTATCATATTCATAACATTAATATTTAATATCATATTATAATTATTTAAATATGTTCCACTACTAGATCATAAATCACATATTTATAACCAATTTCCTCCAAAATTAATGTATCTCATACATAAATTAATTATATTCATATTTAATTAACTCGTCAATTATATTCATATATAATCACAACTCCCTCTCTGTCAATTTAACATTTTCAAATTGACCAAAAAACTGACTCTCAACTTGTACCAAGCTACCAAGGGGACCCCCCCCCCACCCCCCATTATGAACCGTATGGCTCAACAGCTCCAACAGTACGTGAGATAGCCTGGACTAAAACTCTTTAGACACGAGATCCACCTCCATTAATACCAGACATTCCACTAAAAGACCGACAAAACTAAACTCTTCTTACCACATTATTATAATTACTATGTCTATCGAAATATAAATAATCATGAATACGATACCCTTCACAGATGCTCGTAATTACAGCAAGCTCAAATTTACCATTTTGCTCCATAATTACATTCTTCCCCTAAGTACCACTGATCCCTCTAATGAACAATACAACATAGTCTTACTATGTGTGAACACCTCTGCGCGGCATGAAAAAGTTGCACACGTTCAAGACCATCTTGTTAGCTTGAGTCTCAGCTCCCAATCAGACTGAATCTCCAAAAATGGTGTTTGAACTGGGAGACCTGGGCCACTTCGCACCATGCAAATCAAAGGACCACCCTCAACTGGCAGGAGTTCCCAACTCACTTAGGAATTGACGGTCAATGGTACCTTTATGTCATCCTAGTGAAGTGAAAGTCTTAGTTAGAAGGTGTTATATGACAAGACACTTAACTTTCGTGGTCAGGGTCTTATACAATACTCTTTGTATAGGACGCCCCCGCTCACAATGTGG
>NC_052356.1:51649103-51653507 GCF_009727055.1 Benincasa hispida | reverse complement strand
AAAACAAATAAATCGTATCATGTAAGCAATCGGCAGTTCACTATCGTAATAGCACTGATTTTCTAACGATGATACAATTTTTCACAATGTCGCACAACCGAATCAAACAACACCATCTATTATTTATAATGCAATTTCATCCGTTTATTCTAGAAACGAAGAAGGCACCTTCCCCATTTCCTTTATAACGTCCAATGAATTGTGATCTATCATATTCATAACATTATATATTAATATCATATTATTAATTATAAAATTGTTCCACACTTAGATCATAAATCCATATTTATAACCAATTTCCTCCAAAATTAATGTATCTCATAATAAATTAATTATATCATATTTAATTAACTCGTCAATTATATTCATATATAAGTCCAACTCCCTCTTGTCAATTTAACATTTTCAAATTGACCAAAAAACTGACTTCAACTTGTACCAAGCTACCAAGCGGGCCCCCCCACCCCCACCCCACCCCCCTTATGACCGTATGGCTCAACAGCTCCAACAGTAACGTGGATAGCCTGACTAACTCTTTAGACACGAGATCCACCATCTCATTAACTACCAGACATTCCACTAAAAGAACCGACAAACTAAACTCTTCTTACCACATTATTATATACTATGTCTAATCGAATATAATAATCATGAATTACGATGACCCTTCACAGATGCTCGTAAGTTACAGCAAGTCCAAATTTACCATTTTGCTCTATAATTACATTCTTCCCCTTAAGTACCACTGATCCCTCTAATGAACAATACAACATAGGTCCTTACTATGTGTGAACACCTCTCGCGGCCATGAAAAAGTTGCCACAACGTTCAAAGCCATCTTGTTAGCTTGAGTCTCAGCTCCCAATCAGACGAATTCCAAAATGGTAGTTTGAAACTGGAGACCTGGCCACTTCGCACTCATGCAAATCAAAAGACCACCCTCAATGGCAGGAGTTCCCAACTCACTTAGGAATTGAGGTCATGGTACCTTATGGTCATCCTAGTGAAGTGAAATGTCTTAGTTATGAACGGTTGTTATAATGACAGACTTAACGTTTCGTGGTCAGGTCTTATACAAACTCTTTGTATAGGACGCCCCCGCTCACATGTCTAAACCTACACGTAATGATCAGGATCAGATAATTCTGTGCACTAGTTACAACATTTTATACACTACTTCAAAAGCGGGCCGCATCCGTAGTGTTACCAGAAATGTTTCCCTCACTAATCCAATACTACAGACCATTTTTTGGTTATCACTCAAGACGTTGATCCACTTGTATTATCACCACATACATTGCTAAGTTACATACAGATAACCAGGGATATTAAAGTTTATTTGGTTTGTGCGTAAAATACAAAACATCTAAATGTGCAAAATCAAGTGTGAAGAATATCATTTATTATATATACAACACAAGTGTTCGTTACAAAGTTGTTTACAAATACTGGACACGAGACTTTAGGGCACAAACCCCAACAATACCTTTGGAAGAACCCTTCTCGCTTAATTCCTTGATTCTAAACTTTGTTCACGAATGCGTCGAACAAGCACGGAACCTCTCCTTGAACAAGCCAGGCAACCAAACTCGAACCAAAGGAGGACACTTACCCACTTGGCGGCTTGATATTCTCGGTGTGAAACCCAAGAGTTTGGTGGGCTTTAGCTATTTTTGGTTAGAAGGGAGTTTGTGGATGGAAAGAGAAAAAGACGTTAAGGAAGAACTAACACTATTCGCATGAGTTTTGTTCTATCGTGTAGGGCGATCAAGTCTATCACAAGACTTCTTACTTGATCGTATAGTTCTCAAGGAAAATTGATAGAAGACCTTCAATCGTGAATGTTGATCTCTAGACATAATAAAAATAAAATTTCTCCATTTATCCCATTTTTGCCATTAAAACCAACTAACTTCCCACTAAAGGGTGGTTAGATAAGAAAAAAGGAAATAACTATCAAATAAATTAATAATATAAATAAATATGATAACCGCTTATCATATTATATTTATAACCTATAGTTTTAATATTGCAATTCATATACAAATATATTTAAACATTAGTTCTTTTTCTCTATTTTATGACATTTAATATAAATTGTAACACCCCGCACATTTTTTAGGTAATAATGTAATTTCAGTAACTTTATTATTTGGAATTTCAGTAATTGTTATTAGTGGAGGGCATTTTTTGGAATTTTGGAACATTCAAGTTGTAAGTGCGAAAATTAATTGTTGGCTGTGGAAATTATTCAAATTTGGATAAAAATTAATGGCAGGAATTAATTTTTCTTTTGAAACGGGAAATGAATTTTAATAGTTTATAAAAACGGAAAGGAATTTAAATGTAATTATATTATTTCCTTTTTGTTTTATAATAATATAATAATTATTATTATTTATTATTGTTATTAATTATTATAAAAGTCAAAACCCACCCCTTTCTCCTCACGTTCGTGAGCCCGTCCGACGCCGCCCAAAGCTGCTGCGTCATTTTCTTCTTCATGACCTCCGTCCACCACTTGCTCAAGACATCGTTCACTGGGCGTCACTGGATCTTATCGACTTTAGGTAAGGATTTATTCTGGGGGCCGGGTTTGGGTTTGTTTTCGGTTGATTCTTGAATACTCATTTATTTTTGGCATCGTTGGTTGATACCCATTGTGTTTCAAACTTTCTGGATTCATTTGTAAAGGTATTGAGGTTGTTGTTTAGTGAAGGTTGGAGTTTGTTTTTAGCGAGTTTTGGTAAGTTTTATGCTTTGATTACCCCTCTTGTGGATTAATTTTGATTGTTGAGAAAATTTTGGTTAAAGTCATTTGGAGTGATTTTTTTTACGAAGGCTTACATTATAGATAATTTATTTGAGACATTGGTAGTGAAGTTATTTATTTGATTCAATGCTTTAATCATATAAGCTAATTTTCAAATTATGATTAGTGGGGGTTGATTCAAGAATTCATTTCAATATAGAAGAGTTTGGTTTGCTAATTATTTTGGGCTTAAAATTGAAGGTTTGGAAGGTGAATTCGGAATTGGACCACAACCTTAGGTAAGGTTATTTGGAAATATTTTGTAATATTTTCGTGTTTGAAATTTGGCCTTAACTATTAAATTTTTAAAGCTGGCTTATGTTTAGGCTTGATAAGGATTCAAGAATTTCACAATAGATTCAAATTTACTGGTTCGACCTAATAATCAAGGTAATAATCTTACTACTTGGAACTGCCGACGGGCCAGGCATTAGATGTATGCGAGCATGATAAATGTACTTATGGCAGCGAAGCTGCTAAGGAGGTCGTCTGGCTCAGGAAGTTCTTGATAGAACTAGAAGTTGTTCCAGATATGTCTATGCCCATTACTCTCTATTGTGATAATAGTGGGGCAGTGGCGAACTCCAAGGAGCCAATGAGTCACAGGCACGACAAACACATAGAGCGAAAGTATCATCTAATCCGCAAGATAGTGCATCGAGGGGACGTGATTGTCACGAAGATCGCTTTGGAGCACAATGTTGCTGACTCGTTTATAAAGACTTTCATGACTACAGTGTTTGACGGTCACCTACGGAGAATGGGTCTACAGGATCGCCCGCGACTAGACTAGGGTAAGTGGGAGATTTTCTTGTACTGGGCTTTTATGCCCTAGTTTATTGTTTTGTACTAGTTTTATGTGCACCCCACTTCACTTTAGAACAAGTGGAAGATTGTTGAGGTTGATGCCCTAAAATCTCGTATCTTGTAGTTTGTAAACAGTTTGTACGAACGCTTTTGTTGTATGATATATGATATTTACTTCACATCTTGGTTTTTGCTCAGTTGCATGTTTTATTTGCTTTACCACAAACCAATAAACATAAAATCCCTGGTTATCTGTATGTGACTCAAGCATGTATGTGGTGACATATAAGTAGATCATGTCTTGAGTGATAACCAAAATGGTCTGTAGTATATGGATATAAGAGGGAAACCTTATCCTGGTAACGCTGCGGATGCAGCCCACTTTGTGGAATAGTCACAAGTGTTGTAACTTGTCACAGATGGTCTGATCCTGATCATTCGTGTAGGGGACATGTCAGCGGGGGTGTCCTATACAAAGAGTTATTATAAGACCTAACCACAAAGTGTTAACGTCTCGTTATATAACACTGTTCATGACAGAGACTTCACTTCACTAGAATGACCATAAGTAACATGACCTCAATCCTGAGTGAGTTGGGAACTCCTGCCATTAAGGGCGGTCCTTTGATTTTTATGGGTGCGAGTGGCCAGGTCATCAGTTCAAACCTACCATTTTGGGGATTCGTCTGATTTGGGTGTTGGGAACTGAGCTACAAAAGATGGAATTCACTCCTTCCCCGAAGTAGAGGTAAGTAGATAGATAGCACCCTTGAGGGCTGATTCCA
>NC_052356.1:51638972-51648640 GCF_009727055.1 Benincasa hispida | reverse complement strand
CTTTGACTAAATTCTTTACCACGAGATCCAAATACCGTTAAACTGTCAGGCAATGCCAACTAAAAGTCAACAGTTGAACTCTTGCCGTACTTAGATATTATTTCTTTGATCCATCGAATATAACCAATCATGAGTACGATGACTCTCTCTACACGACGCGTAAGTAAAAACTGGGCCAAATTATCATTTTGCCCCTTTATATATAACAGATTCCTCTAATAACAATAACATAGTCCAACTATGTGTAACACCATATATATAGCCAATCAAAAGAATAAGAAAGAAAAAAAAGAAAATACAGAACAATTTTAAGCCCAACCGCATTCGGTTTTGGTAACCGAAGAATAAAATGAAAATTTGTTTCATTCTGGAAAAGTTCGAAAAAATTGGCAACGGTGTGGAAATGTAAATGATAACATAGTCAATAGCCTGTATGATAGTCGCTCAGCGCCTAAATGATCTAACACCTCGCGCCTAAACGATCACACGCTAGTTCCTAAACAATCGCTTAGCTTTCCTAAATGATCACATAGTGTGTCGTATTTTCTAAACAATCGTCTACCATTTACTAAACGATCACTTAGTAAAACCTACATGATCTTGTAGCTTCTTCTAAACGATAAGCATTTAGCTATACAATAGTTTCCTTTTCTCTCTCACTTGCTTATCGTCTATACGATTAGTTCTTTCTCCAATCTCTACCAAACTTACCAAAGACCATACTTTGGATTCTCACTCCGAGAATACCAAGGGCTCCTTTTTGGTGGTGTCGTCCCCGCTGCGTTCTCTTATTCATGAAAGTTCGTGTTGTTGCAATTTTTATAGACGATCGTGCTGCTGCAGACGACTTGCTTGTTGGGAGATAGATATCACGTAGAGGTCTTCCACTGCATTTGAGTTCCAAAGCTTGAAGAGGGTCTTCAACTGGTATGAGAACTTTTTGCGTTGTATTTTATCGTTCGAAGCATACCTTTAATTAGTGTAATTTTGCATACCTGTCTGTTAAAATGTATGTGTTGTATTTCGATCACGATGAAATTGGAAAGAACCAAATGCGCTCATGGACACTATTCGTTAAGAGTTTCTTCAATTTGTAACCCTTAGGTAGAACATTCAGTGGGAGGTACTTAGGGCATTTGATGCTTCATTTACACCTCTCTCATTTCTCCCTCATAGTCCACACCGTGAGATCTATCATCGGCCTCGTGACACCCTGGGAGTGTCCTCCTAAAGGATGGTGTTTGGGCAGGTCAATATCAAGGTGGGTGGAAAGAAAGTCCATAGTAAGTGCAAGCGAGAAGTGTGACAACATATCCCATGGTCTCTCTCGTTGGATTAAATAAAATTTCTGCACATCGCCTCGAGGCACTCTAGGTGAGTCCCCCTATAGAATGGATGTTTTGCGGATTTCTTTATTTGATCTCATGTAAGAGGATAAGGGTACTTAGTCTCTTGCCCTAGTCTGCTTTCTCCCAACGGTGGGCGCATTAGGGTGGGACTCTGGGGTCGAAAACGAGGGGTTACACTTACGCGGAATTGTTAAGGGTTAACAGTTTTAGACCGAATAAATGGTGACTGTTAGGTTCAGTTCCAATAGTTGGTTCTACCTAATAGTTGAGAATGTTTCATCTCAGTGAAGAGACATATGATCACCCTATCAGTGACGTTTGTCCTGCCTCACTGGGACATCATTGTAAAATAGAAGTCTTATCACTTAGGGTACTGGGAATCTGTTTTGCTAAAACTATTTGGTTAAAAACGTAGTTTTTTGCAAAGTCTTATAAAAGTTTATTCGTTTATCAGCAATAGTTTTAAATGGTTACAACCACTATCAGTTTACTTAGCGCCGAAAAACTAAATGGCCAAAACTATTCGAGTTGGAAACATATGCTCACGACGATACTTATCATTGAGGATCTAAAGTTTTTCCTTATGGAGGATTGTCCTCCTATTCCACCTCATGATGCTATTTGAAATGTTCGAGCGGTGTATGAGTGTTGGACATGGGAAAATGAGAAGGCCCGAGCCTATATCTTGGCTAGTCTTAGTGATGTGTTGGCCAAGAATCATGAGCCCATGGTCTCAGTGCATGAGATCATGGAGTCCCTGCAGGAAATGTTCGGACAGCCATCTAGACAGCTCAAGCACGATGTGGCTCTGAAGGAAAGGAAAGACAACCAAGGCTAAGGCCAAGGCTGACAAAAGTAAATGTGATTTACTTGTGTTAGAAACTTGTTTAGTGGAGAAATGTATTGATTCTCCTGGATAATTGATTTGGGTGCCACTAATCACTGTTGTTCTTCTTTTTAGGGGATTAGATCCTGGTGACACTGGAGGTTAGTGAGATGACGTGCGCAGTAGGCACTGGGGCATGTCGTTTAACGTTGTGGCAGTTGGAGAGCCATCCAGTTAACTTTAACAGAATGGGTTTTTTGTATTAAAGAGATGTCTTCTGTTGTTTCCTGAACTAAAAATGAAACCTTTATTTTTTTAAAGTGTCTATTACAATGCAATTACACTCTTTCTTTTAAATTGAATAAAGTGTTTATTCATAAGGATGGTGTTGAAATTTGTACAACTAAACTGGAAAGTAACTTGTATGGGCTAAGACCGTTAGCCTTAAGTTCCCTCCATAACATAAAGATGTTTAAATCTGTCGTAACTCAATCTAAACACCAACGAGTTTCTCCAAAAGAAAATGCCCAACTTTGCACCTTCGATTAGGACACATCAATCTCAATAGGATTGAGAGATTGGTGAATAATGGCTTTCTAAGCGAGTTAAAAGAAATTTCTTTACCAGTGTGCGAATCTTTCCTTGAGGTAAGATGACTAAAATGAAGGATCTCTTAACGAAGAGTATCCATGAGTGTGTTTGGATCTTTCCGATTTTACTGTGACCAAAATACCACACATACATTCTAACAGGCAGTTATGAAAATTCAGTCTAATTAAAGGCATGCTTTGAACAATAAAATATAAAGGAAAGAGTTCTCATACCAGTTGAAGACCCTCTTTTTGCTTTGGAACCCTTACGCAGTGGAAGAACCTCCACTCACACTTTATCGCCCTGCAAACCAATCAGATGTAGCAGCACGATCATTTACACGAATGGCAGCAACATACACGGTCACGAACAAGTGAACACAGCGGGGACGACACCACCAAATGGAGTCCTTGGTATTCTCAGAGTGAGAATCCAAAGTGTGTCTTTGGTGAATTTGGTAGAGGTTAGAGAAAGAACAAATCGTGTAGATGATAAGAAAGTGGGAGAGAAAAGGAGTTATCGTATAGCTATGTGCTTATCGTTTAGAAGAAGCTACACTATCGTGTAGGTTTTACTAAGTGATTTTTTAGTTAATGGTAGACGATCGTTTAGAAAACGCGGCACACTATGCGATCGTTTAGGAAAGCTAAGCGATCATTTAGGAACTAGCGTGCGATCGTTTAGGCATTGGTATGCAATCGTTTAGGCGATGAGCGACTACTGTATAGGCTCTCAAACTATGCGATCGTAACGTTTTCACACCGATTACCAATTTTTTCGAACTTTTGCCAAATGAAAAAAATTTTCATTTTATTCTTCGATTACAATAACCGACTTCGTATTCTCCCACTAACGCACATCTGAGAGAAGTTTTAGGCCAATTATCATATAATTAACCAATTTAATAATTAATAAATATAATCATATTATATATTTAACGCTTTTCTCCAAAAACCGAATTCTAACACTTCAAATTCGTTCGTCACACTGTTCTAAGGTTTATTTCGATATGAGCTAGTAGGAAGACCTCATGGACCTACAAATCATGGGCTCCAACGATTCGTGATTAACCAGTTAAACTTTTTAACCTAATTAGCCACCATTCGTTAACTACCGGGTCACTCCACTAAAGCCCACTGTAGATATATTATGTCCACTGAATATAACCATGATTAGTAAGTTAACCTTTCACAGGTTGTTTGTAATAGCGACTGGATTAAAAGCTGTTTTACCCCCAAGATTACATCTAGTTCCTTAAGTCCCAATGATCCTCCAAAAATGGGTAAGACTTAATTCCATCTTGCACCCTATGTCTCCAGTTATTTACCTGGTCTTGCCCCTGAAATGGGAGGCTTATTGAGCCGACGTTGTTGAGCCAACCTTCACCCATGCAAATCTAAGGATAATCCCAAACAAACAGGAGTTCATAGTTAGCTCAAGATTGAGGTCAAGTTACCTAGGTCATCGCTTTAAAATAGCCAGTCTTAAATAGTAAACAATGTTATAAAGTAAGAGTGACTTAATTCTTGATCCAAACTTATGCAAGCTCATTGCATAGGACACCTTCACTCCTCATGTCAATACATGAACGAATCAGGATCACTTCGTTTGTAGCACTTTACAACAAATTGTAATAATTACAGAGTAGGCTGCATCCAGTAGTGTTACCAGAATAAGGTACCCAGCCTTATTCGTATACTATAAACCATTTTGGCTATTTACTGAACTTGATCCACTCTTATGTCTCCTCATAAAGTTCATATATTCATATAATAGCCATGGATCTTTAGTTTATTGGATTTAGACTTGTACAATTCACATATTCAACAACAGTTTTATTGAAGAAACGTCAATAACATCTTTATTGATAATAGAATATGTTTAACATTACAAAGCGAGTTTTAGGATATACAACCCAACAATTATCTTTTTTTTTTTCCATCTATTTTGTTTTACTCCCTTCTTCCCTCTCACTCTAAACACTCTAATTTTTTTTTCATCTCTCTCTTATGTTGTTACTAAAAGAAACTCTCGAGGAAAAGAAAAGAGAAGTAACAACAAACAGTGAGTAAAAAAAAAGATAAACACCAAGATGTGAAGCAATATGTATAAACAAATAAAAGAGAAACTCATGAGACAATAAAAAATAATTGTAATAAAAAGAAAAATGGAGAACTAAGAACGAGATCAATAGCCAAATATCTAATCCTTTAGTTTTTTTTTGGAAAATTTTTACTGATAGAAAAAATGTCAAACTACTTACAGAAATAGAAAAAAAAAATAGTGATAGACACTAATAGACTTCTATCAGCATCTATCATGATAGACTTCTATCAGCTTCTAGTCTCTATCAAAGAAGATTATTTTGTGTAAATAGCTTTCCTTATTTTTCTATTTTTAACGTCTCTCTCTTTTTTTCTTTTTAAGGGAGTTTGAAGAAAAAGAAAAAGAAAAAAAAAAGTTGAAATCCAAAATACTAAACTCACTTGTTGTTTGAAGTATGGATCCTTGGGACCAAAGCCTACCAATACATCTCCAACTAAGTTAGAGTTTTTCTTGTGTGTTGGATTCTTGACATTTTAGAGTATGGATCCCTTGATGTATGTAGGGTTGGAGGCTTTAGGGTTTTTTAGGTATAGTTGCTAGGTTTCTTTTTGGAAGAGAAAATGAGGATTTTGGGGTAGTTGTGGATCTGACTCTCTAGGTTTTTTTAGAGAAGGAGAGTTTTTTTTTTTTTTTTTTTTTTTTTTTTTTTTTTTTTGAAGAGAAAAGAAAGGATTTGTATGAAGTGATGGCTAGGGTTTTTTAAGGAAAAAATTGGGTATTTAAACCCAAAAACTTCACTCCAAATGTTATTTTTTTTTTTATTAATTTTTATTTCAATTTTGAAATTCTACCAAACTTGTCCTATCCTTAAAAAGGAATGACAGCTTTTGGCAACTAAAACCAAATTAATTTTTTTTTTCATATTTGCTTTGTCTTTTTTTTTTTTACCCTAACTAAATTGGTTACTTTAACTATACTAAAATAAAAGTTAAAAAGAGGTAAAAATTAGCATAAAAAATGTGAAAATCATCCAATTAAAATTAACAAAATTAAGACAAATTAAATTAAATTAAATTTATTTTAAATAAGGTCAAACAAAAATATGTGGCTACAGTAATAGACTTCTCGGCCATATCATTGGTGGAAGCTATCTGAGCTTGTGGAGATCGTTGAGTCTTATATAATAACTTTCGACAATTATGTTTCAGATGTCCTGGCCTACGACAATATTGACAAATGATCTCTTCAGAATTTGGTTTCCGATTATCATAATTATGAAGGGAAACGATTTCTCACACAACGGAAGCGAACAATTGCTTGTCTTTAAAAACGTTTTATAGAACTTAATTAAATAGAGGAATAAAAAAACAATGATAAACATCCACCCTTAAGTATCTTCTAATGAAAATTAAGAGAGGAAAAAGGATAAGAAATACTAATCCTCGAAGAACCTTTCTTCTCCCTTCCTCTCCAATGACAATATCACGAACGAGTTTCTTCTTTCGAACCTGAACACCACGAACAAACAGCTCAACGAACTTGGCAAACACTTTGCTTATTGGACACCACCACAAGAAGACTTCTTTGTTATTTTCAAGGAGAGAATCACGGGAAAGGAGTGGGCTTCCTATGATAATTTTGGTGAAGAGAAGATCTTGAGAGAACAAAGCCTGTCTGCAAAACTCAAGAATAAGTAAAAAACCATCCCCTATTTTTTCTCCCTTCAACCACACACACATCTGAGAGAATATTTTGTGAGGGAGTTATCATAACCGTGGGGTGTATGCTCTAAAGCCTCGTAGTTTTATGTTAGTTGAATCAATGGTTGATTAATTTTATATTACTTGTGTAATAATCCATTAACCTAAGATCCAAGTTTATCTGATATAACTTAAACGTGTATGTGGAGACATACAGGTGGATCATGTTTAAGTGATAACCTAAATGGTATGTAGTATATGGATAAAGTTTAGTGTCTTATCCTGGTAGCACTACTGATACGGCCCGCTTTATAGTTGTTACAATTGTTTTAAGTACTACAAGTGATATGATTCTGATCATTCTTGTGGGGACATGTGAGCGGGGGTGTCTTATACAAAAGGGTTTATATAAAGATCGGACCATGAAATGTTAAGTCTCTCTTTATAACGCTGTTGCTAGAAGAGACTTACATTTCACCAAGATGACTATAGGTGACTTGATCTTAATCCTAAGTGAGTTGTGAACTCCTGCCTATGAAGGCGATCCTTTGATTTATATGGGTGAGAGTGGTCAGATTCGCCTACTCAATAAGCTTGCCATTTTGGGTATTCGTCTGATTGGGGAGCTGGAAACACAACTACACAAGAAGGAATTCATTCATTCTCTATAGTCAGGGTAAGAAGATAAATTGCTCCCTTAAGGGCTGATTTCGGGACTTGAACAATGAGGCGTCTCACCTTCTCCTAGCCTGAGAGAGGTTCAGTCATAGTTGGACTAATGACTAATTGTTCATTAAAGGGATCAGTGGTACTTAAAAAGTTAGATATAACTAGTAATTTGACCCAGTTGTACTTATGGCAATTTGTGAAGGGTCAACACATTGTTTGATTGGTTATATCAAATGAACATAGAAATATGTCTATAGGCGAAGAGTTCAGCTATAGGCCATAAGGTCCCTCATTAGCTCAGTGAGACTAAAGGGAATCCAAATTGATTTTGGTTTAATTTTGAATTGTTCAAATTAAATTAAAGGAATTAATTATAATAAGATACGTTAAATAATATATATTATAATTATTATTAATAATATAATATTGATACATTATATATTTTATAGAGAAATAAATATTAATATATTTAAATATTAATTATATGAATATGATTCATATAAAAACTGTATGCTTAAAATCTTAATGTCAATACGCATCCTTACTAAATTTATATAGTTTTATGAGAGAAATAAATATTTGAATATTGATATCGAATATTAATTATATGAATATTGATTCATATAGGAACTATATTGTTAAAAATTATATGAATATGATTCATATTAAATTTATATATTTTATTGAGAGGTGTTGTATTTTAATATGATTCAATTATTATTTATATGAATGTGATTCATATAAAAACTATAGGTTAAAGATATTATGAATTTGATTCATATTAATACCTTAGGTTATTTGAGAGAATAATAAACTATAGTTTATGTTATATGTGATATAATATTAACTATGGGTTATATGTTATATGTGATATAACATATAGTTTAGATATAAATTAAAGGGGTTAATATATATATTAAATTCAAATTTAGAATTTGAATTTAATTCTTTCAAATTTAATTAAATAAATGGGAGGGAGTTATAATTCCCTCATCCCTTAATCTCTCATTCTCTCACGTAACAAATGGAGTGGAGAAAGTGTTATTTTTCTCTCTATCTGGTTCTCTTTTTCTCTGCGTTTTTTGCAAAAGAGTTTGGATAGAAGATTTTTCTCAATCATCTCCTTCCCTCTTCCCAAAATTGAGTGCAAGCCTACACCACCATATGATTCTCATCCCTGAGAATAATGAGGAAGATCTCGTGATGATGTCTTCTTCATCATTACTACATTTCGTTCGTGGGTGTCAGTTTGTGAGATCGGGAGAAGAGTTTGTGTTCGTGTTGTGGAGAGGAAACAAGAAGATATAGATCTTCAAAGGTGAGTTATTTCTTAATCATTTCCTCTATAATTGTATAGTATAAGCATGTTTAATAGTTTTTGTTTATCCTGTGTTTCTGTCCTCTAATTATTGTTCTGTAAAATCAAAATTGGGACACGATATTTTCCGTTGCGAGTATTCACCTACTCCTTCAGTAACTCCCTCCACTAACTCCATAGGAATTATAATTTGAATTTCATCAAATTATTATTTAATTATATTACATTAATAAAATTAAGTGTAATTATATATTATATTCCATATAATATATAATATATAGTTTAGTATATCACATATAATAAAACTTATAGTTTATAATTCTCTAATATAACTGTAGTATTAATATGAATCATATTCATATTATGTTCTAATCTATAGTTTTTATATGAATCATATTCATAATTAATAATTAAATCATATTCAAATAATTATTTCTTTCATAAAATTATATAGATTTAATATGAATCATATTCATATTAATTTTAACATATAGTTTTTATATGAATCTCATTCATATAATAAATACTTGAATCATATTCAAATACTTATCTTTTTCATTAAACTAATAGTGTATCAACATACATTATGTTAATTGTATCTTATATAATTAATTTTCTTTAATCAATTTGAACTATTCAACTTTTGAAAGTTGCATTAATACTTTTAATCTTATAAAAAAAATTTAAAAATGCTCATATTAATATGATGATCAATTTGTTTAAAGTTATTTTTAAGTTAAAAAAAAACCAATTTTAAAACTGAACTTATTCCACAGAATCTTGCAAAATTATGACAACTTTGTCAAAATGTTTAGCCTATGTGTTTTTAAACTTTAAAAGTTTAAGAATATTTTTAAAATAATACGCTAGCAATAAGGATATTTTTGAAGTCTTTTTACAAGTTTAATGGTATTTTTGAAACTCTTAAAATTATAGGAGATATTTTTGATACCAAGTATAAAATTTAAAGATATTTTTTAATATAATTTAGTCTTATTTTTATTACAATTATTCAATTTTGCTTCAATTGATTACTATGCTGAAAAACAACTAATCTAATCTTTTGACTTCTGATTGCATTGCATGTGTTGGCTTTTCATGCATTATTTAAGGTCTTCTTTATTCAAAACATTATGATAAATACAAATTAGGCCAAAGGTCGAAAAAAA
>NC_052356.1:51636277-51638947 GCF_009727055.1 Benincasa hispida | reverse complement strand
GAAAATAAAAAATCAAATCAATAAAGGAGAAAATTTTTGATATGTACCAGTGGGACACTGTTGATGGGCCCACATTAGAATAAGCTTTTCTCTTAGAAAATTACTTTTTCTTGTTTTCTATGGAAGCAAGTTTTTGTATAATTAATATAACATGACAATTTTGCCTATTTAAATTATAAAGTCCTAAAAAAAGTAAGCCACCCGTAGTTTAATCCGGTGGAAAATAAAATTTTAAATGACTAAATTTTAAAAAATTAATTTGCTTGAAGTTTTGCATTGCCGAGAAAAAGGGAAAAAAATCGTTTTTCTTTCAAATAAATAATAATCCTTTGGAAGATGTGGTTACAATTTGAATCTAGGCGATCAGATTATTTATTATTTTTATTAATTTTTATTATTATTATATTATTATTAGTATTTATTAATTTTAACAATTAATTTTCTCCTTCGAGTAGATTAGAATTAATCAATGTGTTGAATGTCAAAATTCAAACAGAACCGGGTACCTCACTTCAATATGAATAAATAATATTATTTGTAATTTGGGAAGAAAATACCTATAAATAAAGATAAATAACTCTGATACCAAAATAATCGTAGAATAAAAAATAGTTTAAATGTTTAATATCCATATTAAGATTCAAGTTTTAATTGTCTTCCATATAGAGTTACCAATGATGTATTTTATAGGGAAATTTAAGGAACACATTTGGTTTTAACTTGAGAAAAAAAAATATTTTTCCCAAAAAAAAAATAATTTTTATTTAAATATTTTTATAAAAACTGTTTAAATGTTACTACTCAAAATTATTTGAGTGGTTGTTGACACGCTTCAAATTTTCTTCAAAAGCACTTATTTTTTAAAATTAAAACCTTGAATATGTATTCCAACCAATACCCTTGCTCTTAAGATTAAAGATGAAAGATGGATCTTTTCTTATTGTTAGATTAGTCCAATTAAAATCCAATATTAGTTGGAATTGGGAACTTATTTAATCCAAATCAATTTTAAATATTTATTTCCCTTACCTAATATTAATATTATTATGTCATTTTCATTTAAGAAAGATATATATTCCTCTATGCCTATATTCCATATAATCTTTTCAATAAACCACCATCAATAACATATACTTTTTACTTTTCCTTTCACGAAATACTTAACAACTATGTATGTATGTATGTATATTATTATTATTATTTTATGTTCAAGCTACACATACAATTTATGTTCAACTAATTAATTAAAATTGAAGGGTATAAAATAAGTGAAAAGTACCTTTCATATAAATCATTACCTAAAAGAAACTACTGAATAATTTTAATTTAATTTTGTTTAGTTTTGATAAATTATATATATATATCAGTAATCTCCATCCTTTTTTTTTAAATACGTAGATTTATAACTACAAAATTAAAAGGTCTAAGGATTCGAAAAAGGTTTAGGAATTAAATTTGTAACTTAATGTATGATTTACTTTGTTAAGTTGGTGCTTTACATGTTGAAAAATTAGGTAGTGATTACTTGTATTCTATATGATTGTCTTGTACAACGTTCTAGTAAATTCATAAACAACAAATAAAATCATCTAACTTCTTGAGCTTAAATAGCACAACGGAATGATAAAAAATATTTACACTTAAAATCGTTAGCTCATAAGCAAGGAAAACATCTCATATAAGATATTCTACAGAATAATTTAAATAAGAAAAGAAATATTCTACAGATTTGGCAACTAAAAGAACAACTTTTGAGACAAGATCCAATAGAGAAAAAAATAGAGACAACTCTTGAAACCCTAAGGAACCAATGTTAGGAACTAAAACAAACATATTTAGCCAATATTATATTTCTAACAACCTCCCACTTTGACTGAGATATATCTTTTTAAGACAGAACATAATCAACACAGCCGGTCCATATCAGCAAAAGTTATCAAAATAGAAACAACAATAGCTCAATAGTAGCCCAAACACAAAATCCAACGTTTGCAGCTGTAGTCAATCAATCACCAACTAGACCAAGCCCAAGCACAGCACACACCAACCAACCAACTCCCCCTCTGGGTTAAAGAAAATATCATGAAGAAGGCCTAACCTAATTTGGATCATCAACAACCTGTCTCATTAAGGTCATTGACGTAGTAAGCTCTCACTTCTATTCAGAGGCACGATCAATAATATCAGTAAGCATTTTAAGTTCCTCAGATAAAGTGTGCATAAGACGAAGTCCAAAAGGAGACATAACAAATCCAATACTTGGAGCTTCCTCAACAATAATGAAAGACGAAGGAGCAATATTTGAAACATAATGCCCTTGAAATAATTTGTAGTTGAAATTCAGCAACCCTAGATTTTCAGCAATAGGTTCATTAGCTACGAGCAAGTAAGGCTTTTGAGACAACATAATTCCATAAATCAATCTGGGATAAGCAATGGGTAATCTAAGAGCTTGAGAACCAATGTGCCGCCTTAGTTGACCAATGACAAACACCTCATAATCAAAAGTAGCACATTTTCCAATTTGATATAATAGAGTAGCAAAAGCAACTAATAGACCTGAATGGTAAGATGAAGGACACCAATTTGCAATCCCAATGTGAAACGACACAACATATTTAACACTAAGATAATAGATGCAAGTTATGCATAAAGGAATTGAATTCCTCA
>NC_052356.1:51632168-51634977 GCF_009727055.1 Benincasa hispida | reverse complement strand
TGAGAGAGTGAGGTGTCTCATTGTTCAAGACCCGGAATCAGTCCTTAAGGGAGCAATTCATCTACTTATCCTATGATCGGGAAGGAATGATTCCATTTTATATAGCCATGTTCCCAACTTCCCACTCGAAAAAATCTCCATAATGGTAGGCATATTGAGTTGGAAAATCTAGCCACTCTCATCTATATAAATCATAGGATCGCCCTGATAACACTAAAAATGTGCTATTTTCCTCTTCTTAAATCTAGGTCATTACTATGTTTAATATGTTTATTTAGTGATTTTGTAGGTATTGAGCATCTTGGAGGTAGAATCAGTTGTTACGAGTTATTTGGGGTTAATTTGGAGCAATAAGGAGCTAATTTGAGCAATCAAACTTCAAAAGGATATGAAAGGACGAAAACTTGGACCGAGCATTGCAACACTACAAGGCAATAGCTAATTGAGTTGGAAAACAGGATAACATTGCAATGCTCCAATTTTTTTACGGAGGCATGTGCGAGGCCTTGCAACCTCACAGTGTTACAACGTTGTATTGCAACGTTACATATTGCAACTGCAGTATATAAGTCCCTTCTTCGTTTGAGAGCAAAGTAGCATGAAATAATCACCTCCCAATCGGCTCATATGTCGATTTTCTCCTCTTCTCACCTCTCCACTTGTATTTTTCTTCATTTTCCTCCCCATCTCATGTAATTAGTGAAGGCATTGTCGGGTTTTTCTCTTCATTTCCATGGGAAGGTAAGACCTAACTTTCTAGTTTAGGGATTGGGAATAATGTAGTTTTTGGGAGTTTTGTTTGAGTGTAATTTCTATATTCTTGTCTATGGGTTTCAATCCAAATCTTGTGTTTATGAATTGCATAATTTCATTATTGATTGACAACCAATAATTTGTTGTGTAGTTTGAATACTTAGAGATTGACTTGTAATATGTGAAATATAATTGTAGTTCAATCTCAAAGGAAGAAATAAGTTAGTTAGATATGCAATTCATTGCCTAAAATGAATAGTATTTCTCCTGCCAACTTAGAGAGAAACCACATTGAATGTTTGATTAGACGTTAGAAATAAAACACCCATCCTAGCATTATCCCTAGAGCTTAATGCGATTTATCAATTTGTATGGAGCGGATTCGTTTTCTATACATTTCGATTAATTAGGTAATTAGGACCATTGACTGGGATGCCAATCAATTGGGCTGGGCATAGTTAAGAAACTAAAATTGCATTTAAATAACTTGATGAACAAGAATTGTATTGGTCTATTCTATTTTCCTAAGCTAGAATGTCATAGTTAATTGGATTTGGATTAAGACTAAATGTCAAATAAAATAACACTTTATTTTATTAAATAAATAATTTGTATACAAATAATTTACAAATTATGAAACCCAAGATATTTAGGACATCAATCTCAACAATCTTCACTTGTCCTAAAGCTAGTGGGGTGTACAATACAAAGTATAATACAAAGTAAATGTTGGGTTTTATGCCCTAAAACTCATCGATGCTAAATGTTATTAATTGACCATCATCAATAAAGAGTTATAAATGTTAATTCAACAAATGTTATTGTGTCGTTTTCTGTTTTGTCTTAAGAACCCTAAATTCAATAAACTAACATCCAAACCTGCCTTATGAGTCTTGAATCGTATGTGGAGACATACAAGAATCAATGTTCAAGATATAACCTAAAGGTTCTATAGTTTAGAGATAAGGTTGGGTACCATATCTTGGTGACACTATGGATACGACCCACTTTATATTTGATATAAATGTTGGGAATGATGCCCTAAACTCTTGTGTCTTGTAGTTTGTAAACACAATTTTATACGAACGCTTGTGATGTATAATATATGATATTTTCTTCACTACTTGTCTTTGAACATTGGATGTTTTATTTTCTTTACCACAAACCAATAAGCTAAAATCCCTGGTTGTCAATATGTAACTTAAGCATGTATGTGGTGACATACAAGTGGATCATGTCTTACGTGATAACTAAACTGGTTTGTAGTATGGATAAAAGAGGGAAACCTTATCCTGGTAATGCTATGGATGTGGCCCGTTTTGTAGAATAGTTACAAGTGTTGTGACTTGTTACAGATAGTCTGATCCTGATCATTCATGTGGAGACATGTGAGCTGGGGCGTCCTATACAAAGATTTTGTATAAGACCTGACCACGAAATGTTAACGTCTCGTTATATAACGCCGTTCATGACAGAGACTTCAATTCACTAGGATGACCATAGGTAACATGACCTCAATTCTGAGTGAGTTGGGAATTTCTACCTTTGAGGGCGGTTCTTTGATTTGCATGGGTGTGAGTGGCCAGGTCGCCGACTCAAACCTACTATTTTGGGGATTTGTCTGATTTAGGAGCTGGGAACTCAGCTACACAATATGGAATTCACTCTTTCCCCGAAGTAGGGGTAAGTAGATAGATTGCTTCTTTAAGGGCTGATCCCGGGATTTTAACGATGTGGCACCCGACACCTTCTCATGGCCTGAGAGGTGTCCATACATAGTAAAACTATGTTGTATTATTCATTAGAGGGATCAGTGGTACTTAAGAAGTAAGATGTAACTATAGAGGCAAAACGGTAAATTGGCCCAACTATATTTACGAGCATTTGTGAAGAGTTATCTGTGGTAAGGAGAGTTCAACTGTCAGTTTTTAGTGGAATGCCTGGTAGTTAACGGATGGTGGATCTCGTGGCTAAAGAGTTTAGTCAGCTATTCACGTACTGTTGGACTTCGAGCCGTAGGTCTATAAGGTCCCATTGATAGCTCAATGGATTCAAG
>NC_052356.1:51598390-51631083 GCF_009727055.1 Benincasa hispida | reverse complement strand
ATGGGGAATGAGTGAATTCCATCTTGTATTATTATGTTCACAACTTCCACTCGGTCTTGTCCTTAAAATGGTAGGCCTATTGATCGACGAACTGCCAACCCCTCACCCATACAAATCAAAGGACAACCATTGTGAACAGGAGTTAATAATATACTCAGGATTAAGACTAAGTTGCCTAGGCCATCCTATTGAAATAGGAATATATATAGTTAGCAGTGTTACATCTAGTGGTTACTACTTTGCGTCCGGTCTTATGCAAACTATTGCATAGGATATTCACAATCGCGTGTCACCTATATGAATGCGTTGAATCATTGTGTTTGTTGAAGGAACTCTTATGTACAAGAGTACCCCTAAGCAGAGGCGGATCTTTCCAAAAGACATCAATGACAGATATCTACCAACATTTACATACAACAAACAGATATGCATTCATACTACAAATTACTCGGACATGTTAAAACAAAAATAACAAGAGAGCTAAATATATACTAAGTTTGAAAGACTCTCCATTTACAAAACTCGTTCTCTTGAATCTAGAAGACTGCTTCTCTCGCTCTCACTAGAACGTTTATACAGGTCGGTTCACACAACACATCTCCCATCTTTAGGGTTAGTAGATGAGTATTCCCTTAAGTGGTATCTCTAGGACCTAAACAAAGGACCCTACCCGTTCATTGGCCCGAGAAGAATTTCTATTTATTAGTTGAACCATAAAAAGGTTGTTCACTAGAGGAGCACTAGTGCTTAAGGAGTCAGAGGTAACCCAAGGGTAAAACGGTAATTTAACCCAATTGGAGTTACGAACACTCATGAAGAACTAACTTGCTGTTATTGGTCTACATCCATGGATACAGAAATATATCTGAAGTCAGAAGAGTGCAACTGTGGGTCTTTAGTGGAGTGTATCCACAGTTAACAAATATTTATTAACTTGATTAATGAGTTTAGCCAATTAATCTCATATCGTTAGAGTTTATAATCTACAGGTCCACCAGGTCCCTTTGTTAGCTCACTAAGGGTTCAAATCAATTTGAGAAAGTTGTGCATTAATATGATTAATATGCAATTGATTATGGATGTGATCTATAATTCAAATTCAGTTGGAAAGAAACATTTGAATGGGATTAAAAAAATAATTCAAGTGAATTAGATTCATAAAAATTAATCAATAGAGAGGTGTTGCATATATACATATGATGTTTATGATAATTAAATATATATACGTTAAATTGGATTTAATAAATAAATAGTTATTTAATTGATGTCTAATTAATTAAATAAGTGTTATTTAATTAATGGATTGTTTTTAAATATAAAAAACTGAACCAAAATATTTACAAAACATAACAAAATTTTAGAACTATCAAAGATAGATACTGACAGACACTGATAGACTTCTATCAGTATCAGTGTCTATTAGTGACATTGATAGACACTGATACACTTCTATCACTGACATTGATAGACACTGATACACTTCTATCATTGACATTGATAGACACTGATACACTTCTATCAGTGTCTATCAACGGCTGTCATTGATAGTTCAAAAATTTTGTTATATCTTGTAAATATTTTTAATAGTTTTACCATTTGAAACAATTTTCCTTAATTAATTGTGCTAATTAATTAAATAAATATTATTTAATTAATTTTATACAAGGAAAAATTGTAAAAAGACTAGGAGAAGGGGTTGACACTTTTCTATATAAAGTCTTCCTTATGGCCCTTTTGGGGACACACAGAACACAATAGAATTGCAAGCATTCATTGTGCAATTTTCCTAAGTCACAAAAGAAATCCTCTCTAATCTCCAAAAAAGTTTTCCTCATCACCCTCTTTTAATAGTTGAATATCACCTATCCTTCTATTGGAATATTTGAGAATAACAAGGTACTCTCATAGTTGTGTCGTGTTCAAGATTGTTCGAGAAAACGTTCGTGTTTAAGATCGTTGGAGGAGTCATTCGTTGGAACATCGAGAGGATCGTTCTAGAAGCTTGGAAATCTACAAAGGTAAGAATGGTTCTATCTTTTCCCTACAACATGCTATTGATATGTTTGTTCTACATATATTCTATTTTTGTTTACTGTTTTTGTTTATGTAAAAATTGATTTGTGGGATGCAATGCGTTCACAACGCTTCTGCTACGAGATTCGATCCATTCAATGGTATCAAAACCAATTTCTTGCATCTTCGTTCTTTGAATTTTTTAAAATAAAAATCAGTTTAGAGGTGAGTTATTAATTTGCATTTTGAATAATGTTTTACAAGACTGGATGTTTTCGATTTTGACACTTAGATTACTTTTAATTGATTAAAATGTAAGGGACCATTGTATTTTTTGGGCACTGTAATTCTTGCTTCGAGTTTGTAAGTCCGTGTCGATTGAAAGAGCAACGATTGCTGAAGAGATCGGAAGAAACAGAGGTGTTCGGGGCAAGTTCAGAGACAAAAACGAGCATAATAGAAGCATTTTCCATTTAACATCGCAATGCTGCAAGCAGCGTTGCAACGTTGAAAAGCGATTCGCAACACATCGAATTCATAACGTTGCAACACTGCTCCTCAATGTAGCAACGCTTCAAAGTTTAATGGAGTCCTGGCGGCGCATGCACGAAAGAAGCAACAGTTGAAGTCCTCTTTTAACCTAGTTTTGTTTTTGTATTTATTAATTAATATTAATTAATTAAATTGATATAATAGTTATATTAATTTAGTTAATTAATTTTGCATTAGGGTGCCAAAATCGGTCCAATTTTTTGCTATTTAAATTAATTTAATTATGCATTGGATATATGTTTTGATTAAAATTTGGATTCATATTACATATTGTATGTCATATAGATTAAAAAAATACCCATTTTAGGATAAACATGTACATGCATCATAATTAAATATAAGGGTTATATTTTATGGATGCATGATTAAATTAACATGCTCATGCATCATGATATAAGTGTTATATTATAATGATGTATGATTACACTAAGCATGTCCATGCATCATGCTATATATTAAAATTGTTATAATAAATAGTAGAATGATGTATGTGAATACTTGTTTTTCATGTATGATTTATATAAGTGTTATGTTTATCAAATGAAAATGGAATTTGTATTGAGCATGATATTACTTAGATAAATATAATTGTGGTACTTAATCAATGTCATTAGATGAAAATATTATAGATTTTAATAAAGCATTAAAATACAAGTGTTATAGTTTTAATGAGATAAATTAAAATCTATAATCAAGAGTTACATGGGAACATAGGTCCAAATCAATTTTAAATAGTCTAAAATTGATCAACCTAGACTTATGTTATTTCTAGTGGGATTAGGAATAGGTTAATCTTTTTAATTTATTTTAATAGGATTAAAATGAATTTAATCAAAATATTAAATTTATAAAATAATTACCCATAAGGGACCTTTGTCTAAGGAATGTTCTCTCTATGAGAGGGTATTTAAACTGAAAGAAATGGAACACCTCCACCTGGGAACCAACCTGAAAGATGAATTGAACAAATATTTTATAAGCATGCAATAAATGACTGATTTTATTAAACTGGTTTTATTAAAGAGTTTAATAAATAAAATCAAGTATTGTTAAATCATTCAATATAAATGTTATATTGAGCAAATTAAAAGGACTTAAATAAATTCATTAGCCGCGTTTTAACTAAGTATAATAAAATCCTAAAAATATTCTAATACTTTAGTTGGAGGAAATTGGTATATATGATATATCAAAATTCAGCTCTCATGTTCCTAAGAGTTCACACCGTGAGATCCCATCTCAGCTTCATGTCGCCCTAGGCGCGGACTCCCTTTGGAAAATGTTTGCATGGGTCGATAGCAAGGTGAATAGGGAAACTGTTCATAGTAAGTAGGAGAGGGACACATGTTACGTATCCTATGGGCTCCTCCATTACGTTGCATCGTGAGATTCCTATGGCCCCCCTGCGTGTCGTCTTGGAGTGACCATCCCTTCAAAGGGTTTGATCATAGGAGTTAGAACAATGGAAACTCCAACAATAGATAGAGTTTCTTAGGTTAATCTTCAACAGTTGTCTTTCCTTTCTGTAGCCTGTTGAAGCATACCTCTGGGATCCGAAAATGGGCCAAACTTATGGGATGAATTAAGCTAGTTTATGAATCCTCGACCGAAACAATAATCGCTAAAAAAAATATAGGAATAAGAGTTATTCTGGTATTAGTGATTGGCTAAGATTGTCTCAATTAAGGGGAGGAGTAGTTAATCACCCCGTTGGTGGCTGTTGCTCTAAACCTCTGAAGTATCATTGCAAAAACTAAAATCAATAGTTTGATTAGGGTTCTATGATTACATGTATTTTTTCTAAATTGATTGGATAATTATGTAATAAGTTAAGACAAATATAACTAATACGGTCAATTGATTATCATTTGCTTCAACATGTCTTTCACAATCATATCTTTGATTAAAAATGAAAAATTAATTGGTGAAAACTATGCTACGAGGAAATTTAACCTAATATGATTATGGTTATTGATGATCTGCGATTTGTCTTGACAGAGGAATGTCTTCCAGTCCCTACTCGAAATGCATCCCAAGCATTGAAGGATGCTTATAACTGTTAGACAAAGGCCAATGACAAGGCCCGTGTCTACATCTTGGCAAGTCTGTCTGACGTTCTTACCAAGAATCATGAGGCCATGATGTTTGTGCATCAGATTATGGAGTCCCTCCAAGAGATGTTTGGACAACTGTCCATTCAGATTCAACATGAGGCCCTTAAGTACATTTACAATGTGCGCATGAAGGAAAGCTAATCAGTGAAAGAACATGTCTTGACCTGATGCTCCAATTCAATATCGCCGAAATGAACGATGCAGCAATGAGGTTATGCATAAAATACAGTACACTATGACTACCCTTTTTAATGAGTTACAAACTTTTCAGTCCTTTATGAAAAGTAAAGGACCAGTAAAAAGAGAGGAAAATTTTGATAATCCCAAAAATGTTCTATAAGGGTTCATCCTCAGGAACTAAATTTGTTTCTTCATCCTTTGGTTCTAAGAAAATCCAGACAAAGAAAAGAGGAAAGTGGAGGGCTCCTACTGCTAGGAAGGGCAAGGGAAAGGCTAAGGTTAAAAAGGACAAATGCTTCCACTACAATGTGGATGGTCACTAAAAACGCAATTGGCCCAAGTACCTTGCTGAGAAGAAGAAAGAGAATGAAGGTAAATATGATTTACTAGTTCTGGAAACTTGTTTAGTTGAAAATAACCATAATGCCTGGATACTTGATTTAGGAGCCATTGATCACGTTTATTTTTCTTTACAGGGAACTAGTCCTTCCAGCAACTCGAAAAGGGTGAAATGACGCTCTAGGTTGGAATGGGAGATGCCATTTTAGCTCGTGCAATGGGAACTACTAAGTTATTTTTTGGAAGTAGATTTTTGTTTTTAGAAAACTTATACATTGTTCCCAAAATGAGGAGGAATCTTGTTTCTATTTTCTGTTCAATTGAACAATCATACTCTGTTTCTTTTTCTTCTAATGAAGCATTCATTATGAAAAATGGTGTGACTATTTGTTCAGCTAAACTAAAAGAAAACTTATATCTGTTAGAATCAACTAAATCAAAAACACTTTTAAATCATGAGATGTTTAAAACTACAAATACTCAAACAAAAAGGCGAAGAATTTCTCCAAGTAACAATGGTACGTATCTTTGGCATTTGAGATTGGGTCATATAAATCTCGATAGGATTGGGAGATTGGTAAAGAATAGACTTCTAAGTAAGTTAGAAGATGATTCATTACCTTTATGTGAATATTGTCTCGAAGGAAAAATGACTAAAAGGTTATAGAGGCAAAGAGCCCTTAGATCTCATACATTCAGATTTTTGTGTTACGAATACTTCATTTCTTTCATAGATGATTATTCGAGGTTTGGTTACTTATACATAATGGAACATAGGCCTGAAGCCTTTGAAAAGTTCAAAGAGTATAAGGTTGAAGTTGAAAACCTATTAGGTAAAATAATTAAAACATTTCAATTCAATTGGGATGGAGAGTACATGGATTTAGAATTCTAGGACTATATGATAGAACATGAAATTCAATTCCAAATTTTAACATCTGGTACACCTCAGTAGAATGGTGTATCAGAGAGGAGAAATAGAACCTTATTAGATATGATTCGTTCTATAATGAGTTATGCTCAACTATCTAACTCGTTTTGGGGGTATGTAGTAGAAACTGTAGTTCACATCTTGAACAATATTTCTTTGAAGAGTGTTTCTGAAACACCTTTTGAGTTATAGAGGAGGCGTAAACCAAGTTTACATTACTTCAGAATCTGGGATTGTCTTATACATATGTAAGTGACAAATCCTAAGAAGTTGGAACCTCGTTCAAGATTATGCCAATTTGATGGTTACCTTGAGGAAACGAAAGGTGGTATGTTTTATGACTCTTAAGAAAATAAGGTGTTTTTATCGAAAAAAGCTACATTTTTAGAGGAAGACCACATGAGAGATCATAAACCACGAAACAAAATAGTATTAAGTGAAGTTATTGAAAAATCAACAAGGGTTGTTGATGCAGCTGGTTCTTCATCAAGAATTAATGAAGAAACCAACATTTCAGGTCAGTCTCATCCTTCTCAATAGTTGAGAGTACCTTGATGCAGTGGGAGCATTGTGATACAACTTACTATTACTTAAGTTTAATTGAAACTCAGGTTGTCATACCAGATGATGGTATTGAGGATCTATTGTTCTATAAACAGGCAATGAATGACGTAGACAAGGACCAATGGGTCAAAGCCACTGACCTTGATGTATTCTATGTACTTCAATTCAGTATGGGAACCTATAGATCCATCTGAAAAGGTCAAACCTATAGGGTATAAATGGATCTATAAAAGAAAGAGAGATGTAGCTGGAAAGATAAAAACTTTCAAAGCTAGACTTTAGCAAAGAGTTATACCCAGAGGGAAGGGTTGACTATGAAGAAGCTTTTTCCCCTGTTACTATGCTTAAGTCTATAAGAATTCTCTTGTCCATAGCCACATATTATGACTATGAGACATGAAAAATGGATGTCAATACTGCTTTTCTGAATGGCAATCTTGAAGAGAATATCTTTATGTCTCAGCCCGAGGGATTCATAGCGTGAGGTCAGAAACAAAAAGTTTGCAATCTGAATCGATCCATTTATAGGTTGAAACAGACATCCATATCTTGGAACATTAGATTTGATACAGTGACCAAATCCTTTGGTTTTGATCAAAACATTATGAACCTTGTATCTATAAGAAAATCATCGACAACAAAGTTGCTTTATTAGTACTCTATGTGGACAATATTCTACTCATTGGGAATAATGTAGGGTACCTTACTGACATTAAGGAATGGTTGGCAACCTAATTCCAAATGAAAGATTTGGGAGAGACGCAGTATATACTTGGGATCCAAATTATTAGAGATCGAAAGAACAAAACGATAGCTCTATCTTAAGCTGTTGGAATTGGTGTCCTAATTCTCCCAGAGTCTCGTTGTTTTGTAAAGATACACATTGTTTAATGAATAAAATAAGTATTATTTAATTCTGAAATTTACTCATATCCAATAAACAAAGCTCCTTGGTTATCTTATGTGAACTTAAGCATGTATATGTGATATACAAGTGGATCATGCCTTAAATGATAACCTAAATAGGTCTGTAGTATAAGGATTAAGGTGGGATACTTGATCCTGGTGACACTACGAATATGGCCCACTTGTAGCGATTTGCAAATGTTGTAAACTACTACAGATGGTAGATCCTGACCATTCATGTGGAGACGTGTGAGTGAGGGTCGTTGATACTAGAGACTTGCATCTCACCTAAAGACCATAAGTGACAACGACCTCAATCCTTGAGTGTTTTGGAACTCTTGCCTTTGAGGGATCTTTTGATTAATATGGGTGAGAGTGGCCGATGCCAACTCCACATGCCTACCTTTTTGGGGGCTTGTCTGATCTAGGAGTTTGGGAACTCAATCCAAAAAATGGAATTCATCCATTTCCTGAAGCAGGGAATAAGTAGATGAAGATTTCTCTTTTAAGGCTGATTCTAGGGCTTGAACATAGTGGCCACAACTTCTCTTTGGAAGAGAAGACTCAATCATTAGTAGGTCTATGACTTATGTTCATTAGAGGAATTAGTGGTACTTAAGAGACAAATGTAACTACAAGAGCATAACAGTTATTGCCCAGCTGTACTTACGAGTGAAGGGTTTCGCACTGCTGATTGGTTAAGATGGACACATATATATATCTGATAAGAAGAGTCAGCTGTCAGTCTTTAGTGGAGTGCCTGGTAGTAAAAGATGGTGGATCCCGTGGCTAAAGAGTTTAGTCAGTTATTCACGTACCATTAGAGCTTCAAGCTACAGGTCCATGAGGTCCCCTTGGTAGCTTAATAGATTCAGTTGATGATCAATTCTTGGTGTTGATTTGAAATGTTCAAATTGACAAGAGGTATTTTGATTATATATGATATAATCGGTATGATGTATGAGATACATCTAGTGGAGGATTGATGTAAATGAGATTACATTAAAATACCATGGAATAGAAAAGAACTATGGTTTATATGTTTCATGAGATGAAATATTAAAATTAATAGGTTATAATATAGTATGATAAGTTGGTTATCATTTATAATTTATAATAATATTATTATTGGATAATTAATTATTTTTCTTTAATAACCAAGTGAATGGGTGGTTATTAGAAATCATGGTAACGTGAGTTTAAAAGGAAAATGGTTTTCCTATTTGAAAAAGAATTTTTACAAACGATTGAAAAGGTTTTGAGTTTTCTCTCTCGCGAAAAAAGAACTCACGGAGCGTCAAGTAAATACGGATTTACTAAATGACGGCTGGGCAAAGCTAAACGATCGTGCAGTGGCGAGCTAAACGATCGTGCATATTTTCTAAACGATCGCATAATTTTGCTAGGCGATTGCTTGCCCTAAGTAAATGATCATGTAGAGTTTGTAGGCGACAGACCGAGCTAAACGATGAAATAAACGACCACATAGCTTTTTTTAGATGATCGCTTAGCTTTATCTAAACGATTGGGCATCGATCTATCGATAGGTCTCCGCCATCTCCCATTTGCCCGCAATCGTGTATGCGAACAGTGTTTCCTCCGTTCATTACCTCATACCAAATCCGAACAGAGCTTACCTCTGGTATTCTCACACCGAGAATACCAAGGTAGCCTTGTTGGTGGTGTCAGACAACTCGACATCGTTGAGGTTTTCTGGAGGCCGTCGTGGTGTTGCGGAGGAGTTCATGGCCAAGGAGATCGTTGAGGACGAGTGCGAAGAGTTCATGCTGTGTTGCGGTCGTGTAGATGAGCGTTCAAGGGTGCTGTTGTTCAAGCTGTCGTGCGCAACGGGGCGTGGAGATGCTTCTGCCATTGTGCGTAAAGTTTTCCCTTTATGCATTTGTATTTATTCATGCTGTATATTTTGTATGAATCGCATAACCGTTTGTTTGAAGTCGACTATAAATGTATTGTCATGTATGATTGTGATTTAGAATAATCTTGTTTTCACTGCTATGAAAATCTCGCTTCTGATTTACTTCAAAAGCAACTTATATGACAAAATGTTGACTCGATATTCGATGCATAACTCTAAGAAAGGTTTATTACCTTTCAGGCACAGGTTCACTTGTCTAAGGAACATTGTCCTAAGACACTCAAGAAGTTGAGGATATGAGACATATTCTCTATGCCTTAGCTGTGGGCAGGCTTAATATATGCTAATGCTCTGCACTAGACAAGACATTTGTTATGCAGTGGAAAGTCTGTAGGTACCAGTCCAATCTAGGGTAAGACTGCTGGGCTGCAGTTAATAACATCCTTAAGTATCTTAGAAGAACGATGGACTATAAGCTGGTGTATGAAGCTAGAAATTTGATCCTTGCAGGATACACTAACTCTGATTTCCAACTAACAAAGATTCTAGGAAATCCACATCAGGATTAGTGTTTACCTTGAACAGATGAGCTATAGTATGGCATAGCATCAAGCAAAGATGCATTGCAGATTCCATTATGGAAGTTGAGTATGTAGCTACTTGTAAAGTAGCAAAGGAACTTGTTTGGCTCAGGAAGTTCCTAAGTGATTTGGAAGTGGTTCCAAATATGAACATACCCATCACCTATGCTGTGACTATAGTGGGGTAGTAGCCAACTCGATAGAACCTCACAGTCATAAAAGAAGAAAGCATATTGAGAGGAAGTATCACATGATATGGGAGATTGTGCAACGAGAAGATGTGGCCGTCACAAAGATTGCCTAAAGAGCACAACATTGCTGATCCATTTATGAAGACTCTCTTGGCTAAAGTGTTCGAAGGTCATCTAGAGAATCTAGGTCTAGGAGACATGTACATTGTATAATCTAAGGCAAGTGGAAGATGTGTAATGGGTATATTGGATGCCCTAGTTTATTTAATTTACCATAATCTTGCCTTTTGGATTCTTATATCATGTACACCCACTTACTAGAGTTTTAGTCAGTGGGAATTTGTTGGTTTTATGCCTTAAAACTCATAGATAGTAAATTTTATTAATTGATCGTTATCAATAAAGAGTTATAGATGTTGATTCAATAAAATGTTATTGTATTGTTTTTCTATTTTGTCTTAATAACCCTAAATCCAATAAACTAACATCCAAGGTTGCCTTATGAGTCTTGAACTGTATGTGGAAACTATTGAATTTGATACCCTAAATCTCGTAGGTTTTTGTAGTTTGTAATTGTACTATATAAACATTTTTTTTATTTAATAAAATATGAGATGCTTTATTTTATTTGACATTTCGTAGCATTAAACCCACAAACCAATAAACTAACATCCAATATTTATCTTCTGAAACTTAAACATGTATGTAGAGACATACAAGTGGATCATATTTAAGTGATAACCTAAATGGTTTGTAGTAGATGGATAAGGTTGGATACATTATCCTTGTGAAAACTACGAGTACGACCTGCTTTGTAGATGTCACAATTATTGTAAAGTGCTATAATGATCTGATCTTGATAATTCATGTAGAGATATGTGAGCAAGAGTATTCTATACAAAGGAGTTTGTATAAGGCCAAACTACAAAAATGACTAGTCTCATTATATAATACCATTCAAAATAGAGACTTACATTTCACCAGGATGACCATAGGTGACATGACCTGAAACCCGAGTGAGTTGTGAACTCCTGCCTATGAAGGCGACCCTTTGAATTGTTTGGGTAAGAGTGGCCAGATTGCCAACTCAACAAGCCTACTATTTAGGGATTCGTCTGATTGGGGAGCTGGGAACACAACTACACAACATGGAATCCATTCCTTCCCCAATGTCAGAGAAAGTACTCCTTTAAGGGCTGATTTGGGGTTTGAACAATGTGAAACACCACACCTTCTCCTAGCCTGAGAGGGTTTGGTCATAGTTGGACTATGACTTATTGTTCATTAGAGGGACCAGGAACTTAAGGAGTTAGATGTAACTACAGGGGCAAAATGGTAATTTTGGCCTAGCTGTACTTACGACCAATTTGTGAAGTGTCATCGCACTGTTGACTGGTTATATCCAATGTATATAGAAATATATTTGTAGTGTGAAGAGTGCAGCTTGTCGGTCTTTAGTGGAGTGCCTGACAGTTAATAGATGTTGAATAAGATAATTAAAAGAGTTTAATTAATATTCAAGTACCTATTAGAGCTTCAAGCTACAGATCTAGGTCTCCTCTGTAGCTCAACACGGATTAAATGAGAATCAATTTTTGGATTAATTTGAATTTGTTCAAATTAATGAGGGAATTATTTATAATGTGATATAATTATATTTAATTTAATTTATATAGATATAATACTATAAATGTATTTGATACGTTATAATATAAAGTTTATTTGTGAGGAAATAAATAAAGGATAAACAAGAAAACTAGCCTCTTCTCTGCCTCCATCAAAATCGACATAAAATTTGACCTAGAGTGAATATATATATATATATATATATATATAGATAGATAGATAGATAGATAGATAGAGAAGAGAGAGAGAGAGAGAAAGAGAGTGTGAAGGAACTATTTTGAGAAGAAGAACCTTGAGCGGAAGCAAGATCGACCAAAAACATTTTTCATTGAATATACATTTTTCAGTAAACAAAGAAATAAGATATGCATTTATTGTTTTTCATTGAATATACATTTTTCAGTAAACAAGAAACAAGAAACAAGATATGCATTTATTTATAAATTACAACATGCAAATGAAAGGGTTTAAGAAACCTCATCTTTGAAGATCTTTCTTCAAGATTTTCCTCGAACAGAACACGAACCACTTGAAGACTTTCTCCAAGAAACAACTCGAACAAGTTCGAACTCGACCATGAAGGTTTCCTCGGTATTCTCAGTGTGAGAACCTAGGAGTGGTGGGCTCTAGCTATTTTGGATTTGAGGAAATTTCGTGGAGAGGAAGAAGGAATTGAACATATTCATCAACAAAATTCAATTCACATTCACAGAACTCTTCTGTCGTTTTCTCTCTGTATAAAAAACGACGTTCTTAAGCATAGAAGAAGAAGAAATATTTTCTTTTTTACACGTCAAATATAACCACCACCCACGGAGAAAAGAAAAGGAAGGAAGTTGTAACTCCCTCCCTTATTATTAAAATAATAATTAATATAAATATAAATATGATAACTAACTCATCATATTATAAATATTTTAAATTATATGTTATATTAAATATAACATATAACCTATAGTTTTAATATTATATCATATACAATATAAGCTATAGTTTCTTTTCTCTATTATATGACATTTAATATAAATCACATTTATATTAAATTTAACAATAATGAATCCAATTCATAGAAACTATATTTGAATCTCATTCAAATATTTATTTCCTCTCATTAAGTTATAATGTATCAAATATATTATAACAATTATATCACATATAATTGAAACAACCTAATTATATCATATGTAATTAAATCTCTCTACTAATTTGAACAATTCAAATTAATCCAAAAACTGATTCTCAATTAATCCTATTGAGCTACCAAGGGGACCTCATGGACCTGTAATTTGAAGCTTGAACGGTACATGAATAATTAATTAAACTCTTTAATTAAATTATTCACCATCCGTTTATTGTCGGGCCCACTAAAAACCAACAATTGCACTCTTCACACTATATATATATTTCTATGTCCATTGGATATAACTAGGGATAGCAATGGGGCCGGGGTGGGGCGGGGATCTTCCCCAACCCTGTCCCGTGGGAATTTTTAATCCCCGTCCCCACCCCATTCCCATTTTGGGGGATCAGGGATTCGGGTCCCGCGGGGAAAATCCCCTTTTTTATTTTATTATTTAAACTTAACTAAAATTAGTATTTACATTGAAGTTGTGATTTTAGGTAATTAAATTAATATTATTGTTAGATATATTTAATTTAGATTAATAATTAAAAAAGTATTT
This sequence comes from Benincasa hispida, assembly GCF_009727055.1. Lineage (NCBI taxonomy): Eukaryota > Viridiplantae > Streptophyta > Magnoliopsida > Cucurbitales > Cucurbitaceae > Benincasa > Benincasa hispida. The sequence goes on along the minus strand of NC_052356.1, from coordinate 51,617,528 downwards.
TTAATGTTTTTTATTAGAAAATTTCTTATATTAAAAAATTAAAAAAAACTAATTAAAACAGTAGCTTGAGTTTCTATATAATAGTAATATATATATATATGTTAGTAATTAAAAAAATTGGAGTGGGGCAGGGTTCGGGTTCGGGGTTGGGGATGGGGGGGATCCCCTCCCGTCTCTACCCATCCTCGACTAGGGACCGTATTTAAATCTCCGGTTTGACCCCCAAACCCGGTTAAACTAAGTATTCTCTGCCCCGATTGGGTCAGGGACCTGCGGGGACCTGATCTCGTGGGGAATTTTGTCATTCCTAGATATAACCAATCAACAATCGTAAGTACAGTTAGGCCAAATTACCATTTTGTCCCTGTAGTTACATTTAACTCCTTAAGTACCATTGATCCCTCTAATGAACAATAAATCATAGTCCAACTATGAGTAAACCCCTCTCGGACCAGGAGAGGGTGTGACGCCACATTTGTTCAATACCTAGAATCAGCCCTTAAGTGAGCAATTTATTTACTTACCCTTGCCACGGGAGAAGGAGTGAATTCCATCTTGTGTAGCTGTGTTCCCAACTCCCCAATAAGACGAATCCTCAAATGGTAGGTTTGTTGAGTCGGTGATCTGGCCACTTTCACCCATACAAATAAAAGAACCGCTTTCATAGGCAGAAGTTCACAACTCACTCAGGATTTATATCATGTTAGCTATGGTCATCCTGGTGAAATGTAAGTCTCCATTATGAACGGTGTTATATAATGAGACTAAACATTTCGTGGTCCGGTCTTATACAAACTTCTTTGTGTAGAATATCCCCACTCACATGTTTATGCATGAATGATCAGGATCAGATAATTTGTAGCACTTTACAACAATTGTAACACCCACAAAGCGGGCCATACTCGTAATGTCACCAAGATAAGGTACCCAGCCTTATCCATCTACTACAGACCATTTAGGTTATCACTTAAACATGATCCACTCATATGTCTCTACATACATGTTTAAGTTACAAAGATAATCTCTGATGTTAGTTTATTGGTTTGTGGTTAATGCAACTAAAATATCATATATTTTATAGATTTTGAATAAAATATATATATTTCATTAAATATACAATGAGTTTGTTCAATAATTTACAAACAATAGGACCCTACGAGATTTAGGGCATCAACCCCAACATAGAGTTTGTTGAGCATTGCAACGCTAGGGACAATGTTGCAACACTATTATATGGATGTCCTCGAGCGTTGAGGTAGAGGCACGATGCTATTGTGACGCTTGGTAGTGAAGGAGGTGCGCACGCGGACGCTGAGACATTGGGCTGAGGCAAGTGATGAGCGTTGCGATGCTCATATAAGGGGCATTTTGGTTATTTCTACTCCTTTAAAGCCCAGATGCTCAAATTGCCTCCAAATTTCTTCAAATTAACCCCCATTTGGCTCCAATGCTTGGTTCTACCTCTTAGTTTCTTGATACCTACAAAATAGGATAATTAACATTAAAAATCTACTAATGAGCTTGAGTTAAGTTAAGAATTATAGCTTTTCTTTAGAGTTATCAATGTGCATTTTATACTGATGGTGACTATTAGCACTCCTATCGAGCTGTTACATCCCTGTGTATGTTTCGATGTCCTTATGAGATCGCCTATGCTCATGATATTGGTGACTCTTCGAGGTCACATCCTATGACACCGTGCCTTTGAGTTCGCTTCTTATGTATATGCCTATGTTCAGGATGCACACTTTTATCTCAATAGGAAGGCTAACATGTATACCTAGTGGGTTACTTACTGAGTATTTTTATACTCATCATTTTCTTACATTTTTTTTCAGGTAAAGGAAGGGACAGAACAACGAATGACAAGAAGAATTCGTGATCGAGACTTGGAACTTGACATCGTTTTCGTATATTGTTTTCCTCATATAGTCATGTTTTAGTTTAGGATTCAAACATTTAAATTTTTTATTGTTCTATTTGGTTACTTATTTAATTTCATTTTCAACTAGAGTTAAGGGTACCCCGAACAATGGATTTATGTTCTTCGAGATTTTATATTTAAAATTTATTTTATGAAATTCTTTTGGATTAGTCAGATTTTGTGAAAAAAATCGTTTTGAGATTTATGCATTGCATGTAATAATAGTCCTATACCCATTCTAGAAAGTCGGATCGTTACATGGTAGTCACATATCACATCTAAGGATTTTGATCATATGCTTGATGATTTTCTTTGTAAAGACAACCAATTGTGTGTTCCTAGTGGATGTCTAAGAGGCTTTAATAGTTGAGGCTCATTTCAATAAAATGGCTGTCCACTTTAGCCGTGAAAAGACTTGGAGAAAATCATTAGGTTGTTCATTTAGTAGGAATCTAAGATTTTTATGGACCGAACATAAGATTTTTAAGGAATGAACAAAAGAAACATACGTTTGAAAAGAGAAATGTTACTGCCTTTTGACTTTGGACTGATTAGTGAAGCCAGTAAATATGTATCAATAGGAAAATAACCAAGTTGTTTTTGATTTGTCGCTCTGTAACCTCAAGCACCGGAACCAACTTTACACAAGTATTTACAATAGACATCTAAATATTGTCTTACTTTATAGAAATTGTGATTAAAAATGGTCCATTATTGTCTAATTAAGCCACAATCAAAGTTTCATTAATTAATTATAACAATTTCTATTAACTTCCATCAATTTCCATAATTTTTCTTGCTCATCGATATCGATATTTTCATAAAATTGGAAACTTGATATTTTCATTGATATCGGATATTTCGAACCTTGACTGACTTAGGCATCAAAGGTACCACATGGTGCGAGAATCTCTTATGCAATTCATCTCGGAAAGCGAGATCATACTAAGAGAAGTGGGTTGAAGATCAAGCTCACAAGGGACTCGTAGAGCCAATAAACATTGAATTGGTTTTGAGTGATTAAAAGTGTGTTTTGGAGTGATTTTAAACACAACAAAAGTGATTTTGGCCATTTTAAAATCACTTCCCTACCACCACCTCCGACGATTGTTGTTGGCAAACCTCCGACCACCACCTCTAGCGTACTCCGATCACTACTTCTGATGATCAACACTGGCCAAACTTTGGTCACCACCATTTTAAAACATTAGATATAAATGAAATCTACCTTATATATATTTATATAGAGGTAGAAAAACTCCAACAATAAACTCACACATAAGAATATTGCTTGTAACAGAATATCAAGCCCAATATGCAGAAGGATAACAAAAAGGAAAAATACAAAGTCCAAAATACAAAATATAATAATTCAACAATGAAAAGGAACATTTCTTGTTCGGCTTTGGACCTTCAAAACCAGTGGGCTATGTTTTAACAGTTTATCACCACGACCACCTTGCAGTCGTCAGGCAGAGTGGGGCAAAGCTTGTGAAGATATGCAAAGGCATAAGAAGCCTCCTTTGATAGGTATATGCCTTCCAACTTAATTAGCAGATCGTGAGCTTCCACCGCCTCCGTATCGGCCACCGTGTGAAATTCAACTTTCCCTGTCTCCTTCACAAGCCTCAGCTTTAGCCCTTCTCCTGTGTATTCCACCCTGTGCATTCAATTTCAACATATTCCATCCATAAAAATATCAAACTTCTACTCCAATTAGTTCAAGGATTGATATAATTAAACATAATTGTAATATGGGTACCAAAAATTGGTTAACATATATATTTTAAAATATGTCACACAAATAAATTATTTTTAAATAAAAAATATTTTTGTTTTTTAATTCTAGCACTGTTAGTGTCAACTAAGAACCAAATCAATGTATTGACTTGTATTTCGATTCGAATTATTATCCATTTAGTTCTTAGTTTTTTTTAAAAATTATTTTTCTTCTTTTTTTTTCATTTTTATTTCTGATTTTGTTTTGATTGGAGTATTTTTACTTGTGACTATTATTGTTTTTTATTGATTGAAATTAGACATTTTAGTTTTTTTTGTTAGTTCTTCTCAATAACAACAAACATACGTACATCATAATAATTTATCAACTTTTTAAGCAAAAAATATATATGCGCTATCATGGTTAAAGAAAAATATTTGAGTACATCTTGAGCTACACTCCACTCAAATACTCATTCCCAAATTGCCATATGGTAAGTTTTTAAATTTTTTAATATATTTTTTTCCTTTGTGATTGAAGAGGATATATCAAGACGAGGGTAGCCAGAGCTAGACCCAATTATTACTCATAATAAAAATATTTACAAATATAACAAAATGTCACTAGTATCTATTATCCCTGATAGTCGTGACAAATGAAATTTTGTTATATTTTAAATAATTTGACTCTTTTTCATATATTTTGAAAAACATCCCTTATTTTAAGGGTTATACATCATTAGTTTTGGTCCAATTTTGATAGATATTTTTCAATGAAAAACTGATCCAACAATAATTCTTTCGTTTTCTTCAAAATACGAACAAAAAAGTCTAATTTTATTACTAAAAATATCAAAATAAACCAGCGGATCAATTCGTTTAGTTTTTGTTTACATTCATAGTTACAACCATTTTATAGTATATTAGTGATCAATTTTCCATCACTGGTAAATTATTTTTATAGCCTATCATTGATAGATTTTTATCTCTAGTCCAAAATTTTTCTGTCTATTGTTGAAATTTTTTTTAATAATCTATTATCAATTTGATCATTAATATGTTCATTGATAATAGTTTGTTCTATTATTATTATTATTGATAGACTATTTTTATCATCTATATACTACTTATAACATGTTAATATGGTAGCAGTATATTAGTATTTTTTTTTTTCAATTTTATTGACAGTGTATGACTACAATAAGCCTAAACAAAGAACAATGCAAACAATTACCTGATAGTAAGTAAAATATCATCTATATACCATTTATAATCTATTGTATAGTATATAAACAAACGAACACTGCAAACCTTTTTAATAGAAATTTAAATTAGGGTCATATTTGCAAACACAAATTATTTTAGATTGTGTTAGATTCTCATATATGCCATTGTCTCCCACCGTTTAAATTATAATAACGTACTAACTTAATTCTGAGTGTAATTAAAAAGTTCAAGAAAATAGTTTTAGGTCTTCAAAAAAATTGAAAATATTTACAAGATATAACAAAATTTTAAAACTATCAATGATAGACACTGATAGAAAATATTGATAGAAGTCTATCATATCTATTCTATCTAATTCTAAATTTTATTACATTGTGTAAATATTTTAATTTATTTTCTATATTTAAAAACAATCCTCTTTATTATCTATTTTGGCAATAAGATTTGAAATGTATATAATTAAAGTTTTCGTTTGGAGGCTAGCTGAAAAAGACGTAGAAAGTTTACTAATAATATAGACTTTTAATGTTAATTTATTGATGGAAGAGTAAGATATGAAAAGATTAAAAAGGTAACTTATTTCCAAAATATACAAAATTCTGCAATCACTTCAAATTCTATGTACCCAATCGATAACCATTTAGGTCTCGTTTGCTAACTATTTTATTTTCTTTTTATTTTTAAAAGTTTAGTATATTTTTTTTCTTAATTTCTTATAATAATATGCATATTTATTAAGTACAATGATTGAATTCTTAGCCAAATCTCAAAAATAAAAATTTTGAAAAGCTATTTTTTTTTTTTTAGTTTTCAAAATTTGACTTGGAGGTCAAAGTAGTATATATAGACTTAATTTTGGAAAATAAAAATAAAAAAACCAAATAGTTACCAAACGAGACCTTAGCTTTTTGTTTTTAGTTTTTTTAAAAAATGGCAATTGTAAATATAACAATCAAGCCAAAAGTAATAATAGATATAACACAAAGTAAATAAAAAATTGCAGATATAACAAAATGTAAATTGTGCATCAATAATAGACCATAACAGTAATAGGAGTCTATCGATAGACCATATCATTGGTAGTAGTCTATAGACCGTATAATTGATAGGCTTTCTATATTTGCAAATTTTTTTAAAATGTTGTTTTAGATTTAGTTATCATCACTCAAAATAATATCAATTACAATTCCCCCTTTTAAAAATTAAGTCTACAAACGCCTTTTCCACTTCTAAATTTCTTAGCTTTGTTATCCACTTTTTATCAATGTTTTTCATAAAATAAGCTAAATTTTTAAAATTAAAACATTGTAAGAAATTGAAAGAAAATAAACTTTAATTTTCAAAGACCAAATAGTTATCAAACGGAACGTAAATTATTTTCTTTCACATATTAACAAACAACGAATTAAAGTGGATTTGAAATGCATTATGATTTAAAATCCTTGATAACTTTAAAGTAGATTGGTAATATAATTGGAGCAAAAGATCCAAATCTTTATTATTGACTTCCACTGGTTAGAAAGTGTCAAAGAAGGTGATATAATTAATAAACTATAAAATGCACGAGCATAAGCTTATGAATAGATTTAATTAAGATGGCGGGGGTTTTACTTACTCTTCACCTATGGAATGAGGGGTCAGAATTTGGTGCATTCCAGTAGGAGGCTGCAGGACCCGGATCAACCTCACATCCTGTTGCTGGATGAAGTCATGGAAGACGAGGGGCAAGTCATTTGAGTCCCAGTGCAGCCGAAAACCACGTCTGGTTTGACCCCCCATTCCTCTGGATCAGATGGGCGCGGCCGCGGCCCTACCACCGTGCCATCAAGATAAGTGGTCGTTCCCAGGTTCCCCGTCATCCACTCTTGCCTCGCCCCTGCTAATGCGTTGTTCAAGTTTCCCTCTACTGGTTTCACCTGCCCCCACACTCTCAGAAGGGTTAACTAGGAATGAAAGACTTTTTAGACTCAACCCAATTGTTTGGGTTGTAAATTTTTTTAATCCAAATAATCCTTATTAAAAAATGAATTCAACCCAACTCAACCATGGAATATTTAGGTTTGGTTGGTTCAGGTTAATCGAATCATTTATTTAAAATCGGAAATATGTAAAAATCTAATTTGATTATTTTCATATATTGAATTAAGATTAACAACACAGTTTCAATTTATACGATGAAAATTTTCTTTCTAAGTGCAAAGAAACTACTTCTAAGAGTTGTTAATAATAAATTATTCAAAAAATGTTGAAATTAAATAAAATTAAAATCAATATATGTATAAATAATTGTGTTATAAGTAATAAAAAATATATTTTAAAGTTAATAATAAATTCGGATTGGTTCGGGTTGGTTTGGGTTATATTAGGTGAATTCATGAACCAACCCAACCCATAAATTTTTCATTTATTTGAACCTAATCCAACCCAAATGAGTTGATAACCCAACCCAAACCACACGAGTTGGGTTGGGTTGATCGATTTTTTCGGATCATCAGGTTTTTTGAACCCCTAAGGTTAACTACAATCATACACCTTTTCCGGCCTATATTTTTAAATATGTCAAAAATTTCCTAATCAAATGGTTAAATTCTTAATAGAATTTTTTGTATGAACCATTAGAGTTTAAGCGAAATTATTCAAAATTTTAGTAAAATGAAAAGAATTACCAATCAAATTATTCATATATGTATTCTAAATTTAAATATTTAATTTGAAGATATTCATTATCTTAACCATTAAAAGTAAAGTTTGAAATTTAAATATAATATTTATATAATAATAATAATAATAATAACATTATATTAAATTATTATTAGAAATGAAATTATTATGAACTATATAATTCAAATTGGAAAAAAAAACTTTGGTGTTTATGAAAAGAAAAGGATATTAGAAGAGATTGTTCGAAATTAAAATTTTCAATATATATATTAGAGAAATTACACGATTCATCATTCAATATTTCATTCTCTACTTAATCAATAAAGCAAATATTATATATAATAAAATGTATACCAACATTTTGAACATTTAACTTTAAATGGATTTTGAAATTAATGTGAAATGGGTCCTAAGATATTTGTAACATATATATTGAAAGATGGTTAACTATATTTAATTATAAAGGTCAAACAAGACAAAGACATCTACTATTCTAGTAAAAAAAATCACCAACTTGGAGAAATAATATACATAAATTACAGTAACATATAGAGAAATTACACAGCAAAGAGATGATTAAGGGGAAAAGTCATCTACTATATATTTTAGTCAACTAATAAGATAATATACATTTAATTAATATCTAAACATAGAAAAAATAAAATCTATTTATATCAAATTTGGACTAAAAAATAGTTTTGTAAAATATATAGTTGAAATGTTACTATTTCTTTAAAAAAAATTATTTTTTAGTTTGTGATTATTTTTCCCACAAACTGTTTTGATGTTAAGGATACCACATTAAAAAAATAAAAAAAATAAAAAAAATCATACTTTTTATAAGATAGACTACTTTTCTCTCTTTGTCAATTGATTTTGAGATAGGGCTTCATCAACTTTCAAATAGTCATTGGTATATTAACTTTTTAAAGAATTAATTTCTATTTGATATACAATTATTTGAATTTTATGTTAATGCATGAAATCCTATATAAATTTTTAATTTTGTATATATTACCAAGTTGTTGAATAAATTAAGTTATTTGACTCAAAATCAAAAGTTTAATGAACACAACTTTAAATTTTAGGACCAATAACCTTATAAATTAACATAAAGTTTTATTTTTATTTTTTTAAATCTTTTAACCGAGCTTGTTTTTGTGGGACTAAGTATACTAAATGGTTCGTGACCTTTTAGGAAATTCTTAGTTTGGTCTTTAATCATTTACATATTTTAGTTTTACTCCTAATATATTGAAAATTCTCAATTAGATATAAGCTAAGGCTCAGTTTGGTTTAAAATCTAAAATTAAAAATAAAAATAAAAATAAAAAAAACCCTCAAAATTTAGATTTTTGTTATAGCTTTTAAAATAATTGTTGTAGCTTGTGCTTTTAAAAGACTCAATTTTAGCATGAAATAGAAATAGTGTTAGGTAAATCTCAGTTTTAACCTAAAAAAAGTATATTATATTATTTGGTAAATTAATACTAAATTTTTGTGATTTAATTATCATGATCAAAGCAAAGGTATTAAACAAAGTAGACATATTATTTTAATAATTTTATATTGATGATAAATATCATTATATTTGATTTTGAATGAATATTTAGTATCGAAGTTATTATAAGGTAGTTATTTTAGAATTTTGTAGGCTTTAAATTGAAAATAAATTTATTTGATCAAAGTTAAACAAGAAAGAAAATATATAAAAAATTTGGATCAATCCAAATTTTGTTGATATTAAAGAATATATGTGGCAAAAAGAAAATGAAAAATTTGGAAATTTCTAAATTTAGTTAGAGAAGCAAATTTTTACGAAGTTAAATTCAAAAGCTTGTATGAGTATGATTTTAAATGTATGAGTTAAGTAAAAAGTGATTTTTTATAAATTAATACATATTCCAATTTATCAAACAACTTAAAAGAGCTAAAATTTTTTCAAAATATATTTTTATTGGTGCAGAGGTAATTTCAAATCGGGTCTAGATTCAATTTAGGATTGTCATCGCTTTTAAAATAATTGTGGCTAGTTGTGTTTGTAGCGTGCAATAGAAATAGTTTTTGGTATATTTCAAGTTTAAATTAAAATATAATCTTATTATTTTGTTTGATAAATTGAAACTAAATTTTTGTGATTTAGCTATAATGATACATATATATATATTTGCAAATGTATTGAACAAAGTAGACCTATTATTTAAATTATAAAATGATAAATATCATTATATTTTTTAAATGAATATTACATATCAAACTTAGATAATTATTTTAAAAATTTGTATGCTTTAAATTGAAAATAAATTTGTTTAATCTAAAATATTTGGTAAAAGTGAAAAAAAGAAAATTGTTATAAAAAATATGGATTAATTCAAATTATGTTGATATTAGAGAATATATATGACAAAAAAAGGGCTTATTTGAAAATTTGAAAATTTAGTTATAGAATAAATATCTTAGGGAAGTTGGATTCAAAAACTTGTATGAGTGTGATTTTAGAAGTAGGAGTAAAGTGAGAAGTGATTTTATATAAATTAATAAATAATTAAATTTACAAAACAACTTCATTAGTTAAACGTAAGAGTGAGATAAGATGGAATCAACATTCTTCGTCATTATTTAAACCCAACCATAAATAAATACCTGAGCACCTAAGCAGTTGATTAATTGGACACTTGAAGACTGGTTCTCGATATCATAAGAGGCCATGAAAATGGTGCAATCTAAACCATATTTGGCGCAGGCCACTGCAGTGGTAACGCCGAGCTGGGCATCCCTAATGGCCGCAACCACGCTCTTCCGCCCCATGCGTTTGGCAGTCATAACCTCTGCGATGGCATCAAAATGGTTCATATCGTCTCTTTTTACGTAGATTTCAGGGCCCTTTCCCTCTTCGTTTTTGTAATGCTCTGTCAGCCTCTTTACGTAATACAGCGAAAAGTCCCTCAGCGCCACATCCAACTCCTCCTGCACACACCACACGTGAAAATTTGATCCCTATATCGTACTCCCAAAAGAAAAAGTTGTAATTTTAATCTTGGGACCTGGAATTTGGGATCATTTAAAACCAAGTCCAACTCGGCTGCCTGTTTCCGGAATAGAGACTCGGGATCGAATTCGCCATTTGGTTTCTCATTATTGTTATGAAGCTGCATCTTTATTGCTGGCATAATATTCTTCTTTGTTCCCCAAAAAGTGGCTGATCTTATTGCTTTCCCAAGCTTTACATTTGATCTTGCTATGGCTGTGGCCGCAACTAATTGCTTGGTCACTGCAGCATTGTTCACCATAATGTAAATGCATGCCATTTTTCTCTTTATTACTGTAAGTAGATTGAGAGACAGAGAGACAAAGGGATTTGTGAGAAATGAGGCACATGACTGTAATTTATATAAAGAGGAATATTGTACCGAGTCCAAACTAAATTTTATGACACGTATTTTTGAGAAAGTAGGAAAGGGTTGGAAATTTCATAAGAAATAGTATGAATCTAAGAGGGTCAACATATAGATATAACAATTTTTTAGGGATATAATAAATTGGATTGTTTTGTCCATTGTGTTTGGCATTTCAGTCGGCCATGGCTGAGGTGGTCTCAACGTAAAAGAAAAAGAACCCTCGCCAACCCCTCAACCTCCTATATATAATATATACCCATAATATCTATTACAATTTTGACTTTTCATTGATGCGTAACATTTTTATAACTAGTTGATGTTTATTGCAAAAAAAAATCGTCAATCATAACTTTCTTTTTCATCTCAAAATAAATTATCAATTAAAATGATGCTTTTAAGTTGACGTAATGAATTTTCGGCTTTAATATCTTTGTTGATCTGAGTTTTGTAATTTTTGGTAGATTTTTATTAATCTATAGTTTCTCACATAGTTTTGATGGTTAACCTATCTTATGAGAGACAAAAAATTGTCATTAGATGAGTCTATGTTGACCGGCAAAACCATCATCTAAGGATGTCTTCCTTGACGGACTTTACCCTTTCGTGTTTGGTTGGTTTAAAATATCAGGAATTTTACCGCAGAGACGAAAGGATGATATTTTCTTGAAATTAGAAAAGGGAAATTATTTTCTCTTTCACTTTTTCTATCCGATTTCTTCTTCCTCTCTTACATTTACATAAACCCTAATCTCCATTGTTGTTTGTCCATCTTCCTCCTTCCAGTTGTTGCCACTCACCATTGCTCACCGGAACATTATTGTCAATTTTCTTTTAGGAAAATTAATCACTTCCAAAAAGTCCTACCTTCCTTTCCCTCTATTTTTATTTTTTGAAATTTTGAAACACGAGTGTTATCTAACACCTACTTAAAACATGTATTAGTTTTCCAACATTTATTTTAAAGGCTGCAATAAATTGCTCCCTCCCTTTTTTTCCCATTCCTGAAAACCCTACGGCCAATGTGCTTTCAAAAATAAATCTAGTTTTTAATTGTTGGGAGTTGTGTGCTTTTAGAAATATCCGTTTTTTTTTTTTTTTACCATATATGTAGTGAGAAAATAGAACATTTGACTTTGAAGTTGATAGTACAAATATTATAAGTTATGCTCATTTTGATTTTAAATAACAGATGAAGTAAAATGTTTAATAATTTCAACTTTTAAGTTGGAAAAAAGTAGTGACAATTTTTGGTAAATAAATGCTTAGTTGGTTTAATTTAGTCATTGGAACCAAAGTAGACTTACTATTTCAATTGCTTTTGTATCAATATTTAATCTATAATTTATTATAGAATAATTATTTAAAATTGTATCTCATCTTGTATAAACGACATAAAAGTATAAGAAACATAATTCTTATAAAAATTGAATCAATCAAAATTTTGTGAGAGAATAAATGTGAAAAAATATAGAAGATAATAGGGAAAGATAAATTTGAGATTTATAAATATCACATAAGGTGTTAGAATGTTAGGAAAGTTGAATCTAAAAGTTGGTATTTATCAACTTTTGCACGTTTAAATTCTAATTGGTGCTCTCTGTGCAGAGGAAAAATGACACTTTGGACCAAATCTTCATCCATTGTGACTGTGAATTTGTGGAATAGGATGATAGACACCTTAGGGATTCTTGTCCCCCCTCCAACATACGCTATCAATGGCAGCAACCACTTTCAGAATCTCCGTCTCCATAAACAAAATACTAAAAAAAAGGTGATTACATATAACATGACAGTGGCGATTAGTTGGGTCATTTGAAACGAGAGGAACCTCTTACCATAATTACTTTAAATCTATATTAAATAGATTAATCCTAGGATGATTCATGCCAATTTGTTAAGAATATATACGTACCGAATTCCATTGAAAGATTGATGATGGTTCTAAAGTGACTATTGTCTTCCTCAACCAAAACTTCAAATGTCCTTAGTGGGATCTCTCTCTAGATGAGATTCAAGAAAGATTGAGTGCTTATTGTTTTGGTATATTGGGGACCATAGCCTTAAGGCCTCTTTATATACTAGTTCAATAAGGATTCCCATTAAACCCGAAGAAACCGTGACTCAAGTACCTTTCAGCTAGTTTAGTTTATAACTAACTTTATCTTGTAATGGTCTGTTGGTATGTGTTATAAATACCACTAATCAGAAAACAAAGAAGAGTTTTTTTTTTCATACTTTCTATTTTTCTGTAAAATACAACAAGCTGTATGCAATGTTCAAGAGAAAAAGATAGTGAATCTTCCTATGGACGTAGGCTTATTGGCCGAACCACGTAATTCTGTATGTTTCTTCTTTTTCTCTTTATCTTCTTCTTTCGAGCGGCATCAATCTTTTTGCAAATTACAAAAACACAATCTTGTTATCAAATCATATCGATTTCAGAGTATTGAGTTGAGTCGCGTATCGTTTTCTTCTATCAAGTAACATTGATTCAGAAGTTCTCATCTTCGAGTTGATTTGAGTAAAGATTAATACTCATTGAGTAGAGTCGAGTATCGATCAACATTCATCGTGTTCTATCAAGCAAAGAACAGAAACTCATCGAGGATAGAAGGAAATTTCCATCGAGTATCGAGCAAAAACTTATCGAGTATCGAGTATCTAGCATTGAGGAGTTAACAGAGCATTTCTTAGCCATTTCTTCACCATCCGAGTGTTGATCTTGATTAATTGGGCCTAGAAAAGACTGAATAACCCAACAATTTCTGATATCATAGCATTTGAAGATTATCAAGATCAGCATTCTTGGAGCATAGAGATACTCAAGATAACCGTTCTCGATATTCTTTCAGATCAGTAATGGTTGTTGCTAGATTTGAGATAGAAAAGTTCGATGGAAAGGGTGATTTTGGTCTGTGGAAGGCCAAAATCAAGGCTATTTTTGGACAACAGAGAGCTCATAAAGCCCTTTTAGACCCATCGACTCTGCCATCTATGTTAACAACTCAAGAAAGGGAAGGTATGGAACTTACTTCCTACGGAACTTTAGTTCTTAATCTCAATGATAGCATCTTGAGATAGGTGATCGATCAAGACACGACTTACAAGATGTGGGTCAAGCTAGAAGGTCTCTATGCAACTAAGGATCTCCCCAACAAGATATTTTTACACTTTTAAAATGGATTCTGCTAAACCACTATTAGATAATTTGGATGAGTTTAAAAAGATAGTTTCTGAGTTCAAGAGCCTTGGCAAAAAGATTGCGATGAGAATGAAGCCTTTGTTTTGTTGTGCGCCCAACATTGTGTATGTTTACCGCTCAATGCCCAAGAACGCATGCCTTATCTGCTTAACACACGTGTCTGCCCAGCATCAGGCATCCAGTTGCCGCATGCCATTGCCTACTCGCACACTCGATGCCCAACACTAGGTGTCTAGCTGCTGCACGCCATCACCCAGAGTGTGCGTCCAATGCTCATATGCGTGACCTGCCACCCATCAACCTAACTGTGTGTGTTTCAACCCCCACGCCCTACCTTCGCTGTGCGCCCAGCTACCCATCAACCCACCCATTGGTTTTTCTTGACCATTTGATATTTTGGTGAGTTATTTTGAGTCCATTCAAGGTTTTCTTGGACTTTTGGCTATCAAATGAATAAGTATGGATTCTAAGGTGATTTTAGGAGTTAAATGGAATTTAAGTAAAATATGGTTGCTTATATGAGTTATTTGGGAGTCATTGGAGTTAAGGAATTCCTTAATGAATAACCAAAGTTTTTAATCGGATTCTCAGGCCAAATAGAAATTGGAGTGGCCTATAAACCATTGGGAGCCAGCCATTGACGGTAAGTGACACAAGTTTTTAAAGTAAACCTATTAATGGTTTATGACTATGATTTCTCATGGAAATGAGTTTCTTAACTGAGTATGCTATGATTTTTAGCATGATTTCCATATTTTGAATTCTCATTGTTTTTTCTAAACAATATGCTTATAAAGGAAAGAACTTGATCTTCATGATTTTATGCCTACATATTGTTATGATTTGCTGAAAAATGATGTTAATGGTTTCTGTTAAGCAAGAATTTGTTATATGAATGGATTCTAATGCTTTTGAAGAATAGTTTCAAACCATTAGGCTTTGCACACATGAGAGATTTTGACACTGAATGTATCAAGTTTACTCTAAATTAGCTAAGGCTAACAACGTTGAGTGTATTGAGCTTGGTCTACCTCAACTAAAGTTTTGGATACAGGTTTAATATGATACTATGAATGATGAAAGTATGAGAATGATTTACTATGTTTTTAAGGTTTACTGATCTAATAGATTTTTAAACATGATTTGTGAACTCTGAGTTTATGAAATGCTCATCAAGTCTATAGAAAGATGTGTCAAATCTTGAAATGCTTATAAATGTTTACAAATATTACTGTTTTTAAACTAGTCATTCACTGGGCTTCCAAGCTCACTCTTTTAAATTTTTTTCTCCCCTAAGATAGCGAAGAATTCCAGGTGCCTAGCCTACACAACTCTCTTCTGTAACTGCATTAAGTTATCAGATAGCTCAACTTTTCTTATATTTTTGTACGTATATCGTTTTGGTCTAGTCTGGCATGTAATCATGTTAGTAGGGAATGAGAAATAAATTACTTGGTTGTACTTGTTAGTCTATTTTGTAGGATGTGAGAGAAGTTAGTTCCGTTAGTTTGTATATGTTTGTAAATATCCTTATATGTATCAGTCCATGTATAGATATTGTATGAAGTTCTTGAATTCCTATGAGGCTACGGGTTATAATGTAAATGTATCTATAGATATATCGCTTAACATATTAAGCAGGAAATAGACGAACAGTAAATATCACGAGAGAGTTAATGTTTACTGTCTTCACATCTCTTTTTAGGTTAATAGGGTAATCTGGGAGAGGGTGCGACAATAATTAATAATATTTTTAACCTCAATAGTGATAAGTCCATCACTGAGTAATATAATTGAAAATAGTGTCATATTTGCAAATATTAATTTTAGATTGTCTTAAAGCTACGTTTAGAAAACCCTTCAAAATTTGAAGACAAAAAAGTAATTTTCCATAATTATATATGGAGAGTTTTATTAAAAGAAAAATGCTTGTATCTCCTAGTAGAACCGACTAATTACCCATCAAATTATCCAATTTAAATCTATATTTTCAACCATGTAGCTCAAATATATCCAAAATATTTGAACCCTGAAAAATGAAACTTCAAATTTAAATATAATAGGGCTAGTTACATAAATAGAATTCAAGCATAAAATAATAGAATATGTAATACAAGGATAAAATAATTGAATATATAGAACAAAAAATGGTAAAAGACCAAAAAAGACCCACGCTCAGTCACCATTTTGCACGTCGCTTCCCGATTTCTTAAAATTAAAAGCTATCATGATAACTGCTACCAATGATAGCTTTTAGTTTGAGAAGTGTGCTATTAGTGGCTGTCATCCATAACTGCTATCAATAGCTATCACTAATAGCTGCTATATATGTCCCTTCTTCACACACTTTTGAGATGCTTCATGAAGAAATAATGGAATGTCTGTTAGACTGGAATATTGATCGAAAATTGTCATCTGTAATTGTAGATAATTGTAGTACAAATGACTCCATGGTTAATATGCTTGTTGATAGTTTGTGTGGAAACTTAATATTGGATGGGAGTTTATTTCATATGCGTTGTTGTGCTCATATTCTGAATTTAATTTTGAAAGATGGGTTGGTAGTGGTAGGAGATAGGATCGAAAGAGTATGAAGCAGTGTGTCTTTTTGGGTGCATACACAAAAAAAGAAGAGAAATTTGAGGAAACTGCTCGACAGTTGAATGTTTATGATGGTCAGATGTTGAGTCTTGATTGTTGTACTAGGTGGAATTCTACATATTTTATGTTAGCCACTACATTAAAGTACAAGGCTGTTTTTTATCGATCAAAATAACGAGAACCAAAGTACAGTTGTTTGCCTTTGGATGCAAGATTGGGTATTAGCAAAAGAGATAATGAAAAAACTAAAAATATGTCATCACATGACTGAAATATTTTCTGGATCAAATATCCTACTACTAATCTTTTTTTCCTAAAAAATTGTTAAATTGAATTGACTATTTCTGAGTGGAAGAATTCTGGCATTCAAGAGAATAAGAAATATGACTTCAAAAATATGATTTCAAAGTTTGATAAGTATTGGAAGAAAATTCATGGGTAATGGCCATAAGCTTGCAGTTTTAAATCACATCACAAATTGAAGTTGATTGAGTTTTACTTCCCTAGAATTTTTGGAGATAATTTTTTTTTTGAAGTGGAAAAGGATTAAAAAAATTTGTTACAGATTTGAAATAAATATCAGTTGAAGCATGAAGGTGAACGGTGATGATTATCACTTAAAAATTTAGATGGAACCTCACAGAATATAGAAACTTGATGATTTTAATGATTATGGCTTGTTTTTATACAAATTCCAATAATATGAATTAGAAAGCAGGCAGTTGATGGATATTTGGATGAAATGTCTTACCTCGAACATATGATTTTGACATTTTGAGTTGTGGAAATTGAATGGTGTTCAAGTAATCCAATTTTAACAAAGAAATTGCAAGAGACATATTAGTCATCCGTTATCTAGTGTTTGCATTAGAGTCCCTGCTTTTAGTACTTGTGGTAGGATTGGTAAGCCAAATCATAACAAACTTCATGCCGAAGAGAATAGAGGCTTTGATGTGCAGCGCTTCAAATAATTGGATATGCAACGGAAGTTTTGTAGTTTGTTTATTTTGTTTATCCTACTTTTTAGTATTTAAATCATATTAATAAATATTTTCTTTTGTTACAAATAGTTTGACAATATAAGGTCTAGCACAGGAAAGAAGCAATTGATTAAAGCCATTTATTTTGTGGTCTAACTTTTTTTGTGACATTATTTGTTAATTTCATTTTTAAATGTAGGATGAATAATATCATAACTAAGGATGAGAGACGATGTCAAGAAAAGGAGAAATAATCTTGAATGTGTAAGTCATCCAGTGGAGACAGAAAATGGGCAATTATATATTAAATGTATAAGACATTTGGCTTAGATGTGACTTTCCTTATTCAAACTTTATTTGGAATTTTAAGTTGTAACTTATTTAGTGGGATTTGTTAGCTTTTTAAAGTTTGTGTTTATTTTATAGATTAGACTATTATATTTTGTTTATTTTTTGTGGACTAGTCAAATTTTAAATAAAATCACTTGAATTAAAAAATGGTGAATTCGATAAATTTATTTAATGGATTTGTGAGCTTTTAAATTGTATTTATTTCATAGATTAGTTATTAAATTTTGTTTATTTTTTGTAGACTAATCAAATTTTAATTAAAAAATGGGGAATTTCCATGGGAAACTAGTAGGGAATCCCGTGAAAATGGGAAATGGGGCCGCAGGGATCCCGTTTCCTCGACGGAGAATCCCCACCCCGCCTTCAAATGATGGGGATGGGGGAGAATTTCGCCCATGGGACCAAGGACGGGGGACACCCCCCGCCCCGTCTCGACCCCGTTGCCAACCCAGGCAGGATAGGGACAACTATTCAAGATTATTTCATTTATAGTTTATTTCTTACTATTATGTTTCCAACCATCGAATTTAAGAAACATGGTAATTTATGCGAACCTTTCAGGATATAAATATATACCCAAAACAAAATAGGTAAAAAATTAGGATTAAAATTATATAGCAAATTCATAAGTTATGTGAATATTACACTTTTTTTTTTTTATAAATAACATAAATAAATACGAGGTTCCTAAAATTTAGGAAACCAAATCATGTCTCTAACATATTATTAGTCTTTTATATTAAAAAAAAAAACGTATCATGTATAGGATAAATCTTCCAATTACGTGGATATATACATGTATAGTTGTAGTTAATTTTCTTTGTTTCAAAGATTTGGTTAAAATCATGCCAAATTTTGTTCTTTTTGAAATGCACAAAATCAATAATTATTATATATTTTTACCAATAATTTCAATATTGTATTATGTTGAACATAGTAAAATACACTTCAATTAATTTTCATAAATACAATATCAAATAAAAATATTTTTGTTCTAAAAATCTGAAAAGTTCAATATTTTTAATATTTAGGATAATATCTATTGTCTATTAAAAAAGTGTATTTATTTTAAATG
>NC_052356.1:51463391-51588045 GCF_009727055.1 Benincasa hispida | reverse complement strand
AGCTATTGCATAGACGAATGCAGGCGGTGATCGCATGTGCCCATCACATGGAAGTTGCGGTGATCGAATGCATCCATCGCATGGAAGTTGCGGTGATCGAATGCACCCATCGCATGGAAGTATTTCTCATTTACAATGAAAAATTTATGAAGATTCACTCATTCTTATTCTCATTTCATCTCTTTAAACAATACAATATCTCCTATGAAGTCCATGACCAAGGATGCCTTTGACATATCGTAGAATATGAAGAACAACTGTAAAATGTATAGAGTGTGGAGCAACTATGAATTGACGAACAATATGAATAGCATATGCAATATCTGAGCGAGTCACTGTGAGGTAAATAAGACTATCAACCAGTTGCCGATATAGAGTAATATCTTCGAGAAGAACACCATCGAATGGAGTCAAGGGAACATTTAGATCTAGATATGTTGATGTTATAGTAGAGTCAATAATACCAGATCGAGCCAAGAGATTAGAAGCATATTTTACTTGAGATAAGTAGTACCCATCAGGATAGGATGACACCTCAAGGCCAAGAAAATAATTGAGTAGTACAAAATCTTTCATCTCAAAGTGTGTCTCTAAGTAGTTTTACAAGTCAGATATAGTTTGAGGATCATCACATGTAATTATCATACCATCAACATAAAGGAGTAAAAGAACAATATCCTGAGGAGTCTGACAGGTGAATAGTGTTGTATCTTAGGGACTTGAAGCAAACCCAAATTGAGTGATAGTGAAGCTGAATGTGGCGAACTATGCTTGTGGAGCTTGTTTCAGATCATATAAGGCTCGATGAAGAAGACGTTTTTTAGGATGGAGGAGAAGTGTCAAGGAGAGGTTTCATATACACCTCCTCAGATAAAGTGCCATTAAGAAAGACATTTTTAACATCCATCTATAAAAGAGGTCATTGTTTAGCAGTTGCCACAACTAAAAGACTACGAACAGATATCAATTGAACTACTAGAGCAAATCTCTTTTCATAGTCAATACCGTATTCCTAATAATAACCTTTTGCAACCAGACAAACTTTATATCATTCAATAGACCCATCAGAGTGCGTTTTAATTTTATAAATTCACTAGGACTTTTATCAAGAGGCAAATCCACATAGTCCCATTCATGAGTCTTTTTTAGAGCATGAAGTTTTCTTCATTCATTGTTTGCTTCCAAAGAGTGTTAGTACTAGTTTCATGATAATATGAGGGTTCAAGTAAAGATATAATAATGGAGAAATAATAGTAATATTGGAGATGATGAGAAGGTTCTCTTACCCAAGTGGAGTGACGAATAGTTGCATGTTCAGGTTCAACACTAGAGAAAGATGTCGGATCTGTGGGAGTAGATACAGATTGATTGATCAAGCTTATGAATATGTAAAGAATTAATTGATTTGAGGTTAAAGTTGGGTCTCAGAGAATAGAGTTAGGGGTTGGATCATCAGACGCACGGATTGATTAAAGGTCAATCATTGGAAAAGGATCACTTGAAAGACCAGTTAAGAATGATTGGGAAATAGTGACAGATGCATGAAACGGGGAGAGACTAGAGAGCATAAACTATGTTCCTAAAAGCTAACATGACGATTGATTTGTAATCTTTTTTAGATAGGATCCCAACAACGATAACCCTTATATTCTATGCCATAGTCGAGAAAGTAGCATAGGCGAGCACATCGTTCAAGTTTGGTGAGCTTATGAGGTTGGAGTAGGACAAAGCAAACAAAACCAAATACTTTCAGGTGAGAGTAAGAAGGAGAAGTACCATATAGGGATTTAAAGGGAGAAATGTTCTGAAGAACGAGGGAAGAAAGGTGATTGATGACATAAATAGATGTGAGAGCAACCTCATTACAAAAATTTCCTGGACAGGATGCAGAGAGAAGTTAGGCATGAACAAAATCTAAGATATGACGATGTTTGCATTCTGCTTGTCCATTTTGTTGGGAGGTGTGATGGTAAAAGCGTCGAAGAAGGGTGCCCTGTTAAGCGAGAAATGAGATAAGGCTCGAATTCTTATACTTTATAGCATTATCTATGTGAAGATGTTTAATAGTTCGAGAAAATTGTATTCGAACCATATTGGCAAAGTCAATGTAGACTTGAACAAGGCAGAATGAAATTTAAGAAAATAGATCCAAGCAAAGCGAGAATAGTCATCAATGAATAAGAAAAAATAATGATAATCATTGATAGTTAGATAGGAGGAAGACCCCATATATCATAATGAATTAAGCCAAAAAGGTGTATCATAAGAAGATGATGAATGAGGAAAAGACAAGGCAGGTTGTTTCCCAAGTTTAAAATGCAAACAATCAAATGAGTCAAATTTTGAAATATTATTTAAATTTCCAAAAGGAACTAACTTGCGAATTTTCTCAAAAGAAGGACCAAGTTGAAGATGCCATTGATATATGGTAGAAGATATGTGAGCTCAAACAATTGCCCTGCTCTACGACCCGTACCTACGATCTTTCCTGTGTGTGGATCTTAAACCTTGAAGGGATGCTCTACAACTCGTACCTACGATCTTTCCTGTGTGTGGATCTTAAACCTTGAAGGGAATTGAATCCTAACAAAAGCGTGTGATGGCATTATTTGATTTCTTGAATGAATTAAAAACACAAACAATAAAGAAAAAGGTTAAGCAAAATACCTTTGTGTATCCAAAATTGCAGCAAAATCTCTTTCTCGAACTGGTAGTCTTCTTCTTGAAATTCTTCAAATTCCATGAGATCTTCCTTGCTAAGACTCTAGTAAGGATCCAGCTTGTGGGAACCATTTCTTGAAAGAATAAAGGGAATAAATGTCACACCCCTTCCAGATCACATTTTTAACCTGGGAAGAAGTGTGAAGAAAGCAGATGCAGACTCTTATGACACGTACTGCCTGAACTCTCTCCTGAAACCTGTCTCCAGGGCATCTGTTGTACCTGAGATACAACTAATATTCATACATTCATCCAGATTCTCCAACATATAACAATGGCGAACACAAATGCACACACCATATATACATAAGCTAGAATAATTTACATAACTTTACACAATAGTGGTCCCATCTAGGGTTCTACCCTTGACACCTAATAAAAAATATGATGGGCCACCTAAACTTCTTCAACTTCTTTGGAATCTTCATGGATGTGGCAAACTGGCAGATCAACTAGACTCTGGGGAATTGACTGCTACCTGAGGGGAAAAAACATTTAGAAAATGTGAGCTAATTATGCCTAGTGAGTGACTTCCTTTAAAACTTACATATGCTAAAAGCGTAATATAAAAATATAGTTACTAAATAAACATGTATTTCTAAGTCTCAGGGTTAAGAAATAGTTATAAAACATAAAGAATATAGATCTTTGTAAATACTTTCAAGACCCTGGAAAACTCAATGTTATCAAACCATTAAAAAAATCATCATCCTCTTACCTTAGTTGAGGGAGAGCTCTTTTGCTCGATCACTCAATATCGATAACCTTAGCTGATGTAGAGTAATCTCTATACAATCAGTGTCAATATTACTATTCCTATATGCATTTGGATGTGCCTCAAAGGCTAGTATAGTACGTTTACCCTAGATACCGTCATCCCTTAGGTATCAGGGGACTCAGATACCTCCATCTCTGATTTTCTCAATATAAACTTTGGAAAACTTGGTTTAAATTTAAAACTCATCACACTAAGCATTAAGCATTCTAGTATAAAACACATCATAGTAATGGAGGTCATGAGAAATAACTTAACTCAAGGAATGCTAACTAGTACATGATTTTATTATGAAAACTCAAGTATGCTCATAAAACTCTTCTCATGGTTTGCCATGCTTTAGGCTTAAAACTTACTTTGAAAGTAAGGAAAAGATACTTAAATATCTTAGCATAAAGCTTGCTAAAAACACGCCTCATCTTACTTCCAACACTAGCTTAAAAAAACAAAAAAGGAATCATGCGTCCACATGTAAGCTTACCTAAGCTTAGGCATACCTTTAGGAAATCACTTAGTAAAATCATGTTCTAGAAACACTTTGTACTTCAAAGATTCATGCATTGGAAACTTCATAAAGCATATGCCAAACTCATGGAAATCAAGTCAAGATAAAATTTTTATGGAAACTAGTCATTCACTGTCTCGTGCTACTCCCCCAAGGGTTATAAGCTTCTCTTACTTGCGTTTGCCTTGTAACATGGAGAAGTACCCTAGGTTAACATTATTGGTTCCTTTATGAGTTCAACTTTAGTATCAAGCTTAACATCACACTTAGAAATTCCCTACAACTCATCAATGCCTGGTCGATCCCAATGCATCACCATACATAGCCATTTACCTTACAACTCGGTTGGTTGGGCGTCAGCACTGGCACATAGGCACTTTGATAGGCGTTGGGACACACTTACCATTCTTAGGCGTTGGACGCCTGCACGCTCGACTCATGACACCTTCCACCACACAACCTCATGCCACACCTCACACGCACACCATGGTTGACGCCTAACCATGCCAATGGTTATATGTGCTCACCTCGGCCAACTGCTTGCTTATCCCTTGGTTGCAGCTACTTGTTTATTCATCAAATTTCCATGTTCAACTTCAAGCCTTAAAAACTCAAATTCCAGATATTATCTCACAAAATTTCCTTCTAAGAACTTGTTCATCAGCATCATAATTCTCTTACCATAAAATTTGAGCATCTAATTATTCTTGGTGAACTTAGAATCTTCCAATTTTTCCAGCCTGCTCGAGTAATCCAGAAACTTGGAACACTTATCAAATTCTTCAAACTTCAGATCCAATTCATTGGAATGTCTTCTTGGTAGCACAAGGCTACCTTAAGCACTATTTAAACTTTAGATTGGCAACAACTTCTCCCCTTTGGCACGAGTAAAATGGGAAAACTGAACTTCTTCACAACTTACTTTTATATTAAGTTGTGCATGATCAAGAGGCTTAATCGAGTGACACTTAGGCCACTAATCATTGTTTAATTCCCTTAATCATATCACTTAGCACACTAACCGAGTGATTAAGCTAAGTGCTTTAGCTTCACTCTAATGTATAGAGTTGACGTCCACTCAACCCTTCTTTCGGCCAATGCTTGCTACTAGCCAACGCCCATCACCTTGCCTCTGGCACTCTCCTTCAACCTTGCCCGTTTATCCTCGCCTTAATTAACCTCCATAGCCAACACTTTACCGCTCCTCCAAGGCAATACCGCTCACCCATGCCAACGTCCAAGCCCTTCGGGTAGCCCCATTTTAACCTTTAATCTCCTCGGCCAACACACACCTCACAGCCTATCCTAGTTCCTTGTCTTGGCTCCCTTGAGCATTCACCTTGGCAAACTTGGCTACTCAAACCCTGTCCGCTTTGGCCTTTACTAACCTCTAGAGAGGCTAATGCATGCCCCTTCTATACTTAGCCAATTTTCCCTTTTGAGTCCTTGGACGCATGGCATGACAAGACTTCAATTCCCAAAGATCTCCTATTTTTCTTCTAAGTAGTGTGTCTTCTTATTCCACCCGAGAGCCTTAAGTTTCATACTTAGAGAATTTCCTTCATTCTTTGGCCTAACTCTACACCTAACTTTCTTTTTTCCTACATCTCTTAAAATTTTGCTAAGCGTGGGATACCTCTTTATACTACCTGAGAGCATCCTTGCCTAACACTTAGAGAATTTTCTCCTTCTTAACACTCCGATGCATTCACATTACTCACAACATAATATGCAACTAGGTTCACAAACATAGACATTTATAACAAATAAACTTAAGCATAATTACTTAGTAAAGTAGGTTCTAGGGTTTACAATAGAGAAGACGAATTTTCTTAGAACTATCTAAGAAAATTGGGAGAATTTCTAGAGGGAGAGTTTCAAAATAATCGTAGAGATTATTTTTGTAGAGAGTGTAGAGAGTGTGTTCTATGAGGGCTCCAATTAGCACTCTAAAAGTACTAATTTTCTCAACTTAATTCGAGGTTGTTATGGGAATTAATGTGTTTGTTATGCTGTTTTGGAGATAATTGAGCAACTAAGAGACAATATGGACCATCGGAGCCAAAACGAGATGAAAACGAGCCAAAATGGAGCTTCAAAACATCAACCGTGAAGAAAGAAAGAGAAATTACCAAAACACCCATGGACAGAGACAGAGTGTTACAATGCTAGCTTTATGCTTTGCCTTATGCTTGAAGGTAGAATCAACACATGGCAAGAGCAACAGAGGTTGCAACACTCTGGATGTTGACAAATATATCAGAGATGCGCGCTACTGGCAATTTGGACAACATAGTAGTGAACATTGCAATGCTTGAGGTCTGCACTTCGATAGCAGCACTGTGACACTATTCTCAGCATTGCAACATTCGATACTTTATATAAATTAATATTTTCCCGATTTAGGTCATTCTATGCTTGATTTTCTAAACGGAAGCCTCCATTCTCTCTGTATTTTCTTCCCAAAATTAAATTCTTTGTATTTTTCATTTATTTTGGAGATTAACTCGTATTGCCACATTATGATGCCTAAGGTATGCTATTTCTAGCTTAGAGGTAGGATCAAACTCATTTATTTTGGTTGAGAGACTTGTTTATGTTAAATTCATATTGGATTTTATTTGATTCTTGAGACAATTTAATGCTCTATGCTTGAAATTTATGCTTGGCTTGATCAACCATGATATTTTCTTTGTTTTGCTAGAGATAGATGTGACTATTCATGTTAATCTCAATTAGGCCTTGAATTTGTGGCTTGCTTATAATTAAGTTCTAAATTGCCTGAAGCAATTTCTTTTGTAGTATTCAAAGTCATGCTTCAAGAATCTAATCGATTGGTACTTTAGGCTATCCAAATTGCTATTTACTTAATTTATTTCCCTAGACTTAATGCGTGTTTAATTAATTGATTAGGCCGCTAGAAACCAATTAATTGAACACCTAGACTAATTAGCTAATTAATTAGTGCATTAAGGCTATGGTCTTCCATGCTAACGAACCAATAATAAAATCTTGCATGCAATTGATCGTTAGAGTTCAATGAACAATCAAGAGCATGAGCGAAATCCTAATTCCCTAAGTTAGGTCCCTTTAGTTTAATTTAATTTTTTTTTAAATTGCGCATCTAATTTTATGCTATTTAAATTCATTTCAATCACAACAACACCAAACTCTCTTATGGTCGTAATTCAAAATTTAAAGATATAAATCAAATTATTTTCCCTCCGACTAGTAATTTACCTTACAAAGGAGGGGATATAACAATCATACCTACTCTCATAAGGGAGTAAATATTAACACATTTGAGCAGTACTCAAGTGATATATGGTTGGATGAAATCTAAACTGGACTCATATATATATATATATATATCTTTTGTTTGTATATAAACTCACCAAACAGGTTGGTACATAAAAACTAAAATAATAAAAATATTTTATTTACAAGTAATGATAATGATAGCCAAGGGAAATTTGTAATTGGGAAATAGTTAAAGGAAAAATATTTAGTGTTGGTAGTTGAAAACAATAGCAGCGTCTTTATCACCACGACCACTGCAATTAACTACCACCTTGGAGCCGTCTGGCAGAGTGGGGCAAAGCTTATTAAGATAAGCAAAGGCATGAGAAGCCTCCAACGATGGGAATATGCCTTCCAACTTGCAAAGCCGTTTGTAAGCTTCTACCGCCTCCGTGTCGGACGCCGTGTGGAATTCAGCTCTCCCACTTTCTTTCAGAAAGCTCAGTTCCGGCCCTACTCCTGGATATTCCAGCCTGCGCGTTCAATTTCAATACCACCATCGATCAAATTACTTTTCCTAACTTGTTAAAATCTTGATAAGCCTAATTATCTCCATTTAATGCGAAATTGAGCACACCTCAATTAATTCTAATTAATGTGTATTCAAAGACGATATCCCTCACCTAAATGTAATTAAGAATGTTCCAGAAATGAATCTCAGTTTTTGTTTCGAAAATCTACTAATTAGGCTCAATTTGATAATTAATTATTTGTTATTTGAAATTTAAATTCTATAGTCAATACTAGTTTCATTTGCTCCTTTCTAAATTTTGTTGTCTGCATAGCTTTGAAAATATGCACCATTTCTAAAAACTAAAACTAAAAAAACCAAATAGTTATATAATCAAATGATGCTAGTTAAGTATGTCTTCAAATTTTAAATTTAAATCCTGCCCATTCTAGAGGAGCATTTTTTCTATATAAAAATATGATGTGACATCACTTCATATTTCAAATCAATCCTTTTGAAATGATAACAAACAACAAAATTCAATAGAAGATTTACAAAATCCAGAACAGTATATTATAAATTTTGGAATTTATTGGTAATATATAAGTTTTCATTTTCATTTATTAAAGAAGGAAAAAAATGCAAAAGATATTACTTTTAGGGTTAATTAAAAAGTGCATATCAATATTTTGAAAGAATTAATCATAAAGGATATAGTAAATTAGTGTATCTTACTAATAATAAACTCTTATTAGTGATATATATAGTCTATTCAAGATAGATTTCAAATGTTGAATCTAAATTTTGCTATATTTTTTAAGAGTGGTGTTTTTTTTCTTACCCTACACCAACGGAATGAGGGTTCAAAATCTGGCCTTCATCATCTTGCAAAAGGTAGCTCAAAGCACCATGGTAAACCCCAACATGACCTTTAGATAAAGTTGCAGAGTGCTTTCCACTGTCCAACCCAAAGCCGGCGGCCTCGACTCCGATCAGCCTCACATCTTGTTCTTTGATGAAGTCATGGAAGAGACCCAAGGCATTTGAGCCACTCCCAATGCAAGCCAAAAGCACATCTGGTTTGCCCCCCCATTTGTCCATGGCTTGTCTCCTCGTCTCTTTCCCAATCACGGACTGAAACTCCCTAACCATATCTGGACATGGATGCGGCCCTACCACTGTGCCCGTCAAATAATAGCTCATTTCCAAGTTCCCCACCCACTGTCTTATCGCTTCTGATGTTGCGTTCTTGAAATTTCCCTCCACAGATTTCACCTGACCCAAGGTGGATATCATATCACCCTTTAATAATTTAAAAACACACTTATTTTAAATTCAAAATCCATTGAATATGCACGGTTTTATCTCAAAGTCTAGAGGTTACGACGTTTCTCTTTATCTTTCAAACGTCAGATCCTCAACAAAATTCTTCAATTTCGTCATCTTTGACCTGTTCCGAAAATCCCTTATTGGTAGAGATGTATCTCTACATCGTTAACTACCCCATCGACTAAATAGGGGACAAATCCATGAATTTTTTGTTACAAGTTTAACCCTTTCAACTTTTTAGTTTGTACTTCTTATTTTTTTTTAGAAAAGAAACTGTACTTATAACGATAAGGTTTGAACTTTAAAATTGTTAAGTGGACTTTCAACTTTAAATTTTGTACGTAATAACTTATTTTAAATATACAATGAAATTGAAAGTATAAGATTTATTCGACAGTTCTCAATGTACGATAACTAAATATCTATAAAATTGTCGGTTCAGTACTAAACTAATTGTAGTTTAACCTTCACGTTTGTCTTTCTATATATTGTAACATGTTTGTGTACCAAATGAAATGTTATCTTTTAGGAGATTCTGAATTTGGTCGACAATCATTTAAACATTTTAATATTACTACTAATCTGTTGAAAATTCTCAATTAGATGTAGTGGTGGACATGTTTCTATCTTTCATCTACAAAAGAATAGTTTAAAAATTAGAAGTACCTGAGCACCCAGCAATTTGATTAAAAGGACGTTTGAAGATTGCTTCTTGATATCTTCAGAGCCCATGAAAATGGTGCAGTCTAAATCATTTTTGGCGCAGGCAGCTGCCGTGGCAACGCCGTGCTGGCCAGCCCCAGTGGCCGCTACCACGCTCTTCCGCCCCATGCGCTTCGCAATCATAACCTGTGCGATCGCATTGTTCATCTTATGCGCACCACAATGGTTCAGATCTTCTCTTTTTATGTATATTTCAGGCCCCTTTCCCTCTTCGTTTTTGTAGTGCTTTGTTAGCCTCTCCGCGTAATATAGCGGCGTCTCTCGCCCAACAAAATCCCTCAACGCAACCTCCAACTCCTCCTGCACACACACACACACACCCCACCATATACTTCAATTAACTTCTATATTTTGGAGATAAATTTGATAGATTACCCTCAAAAGTTTGGACCAACATGTTATTTCATATAAACAAAAAATATTTTACATATGGGTTTCACTCATTTTTGTGAAATTTGCACGTGACAAATTTTTTTTTTTAAAAAAAATATTTTTAAGGATAATTACAAATATAGCATTCAAGATCAAAATATTAACAGATATAACAAAATGAAAAAGAATTTGCGGTATAGCAAAATTTAGATCTAACTCTTAGAGGTTATTAATGATAGACATATTGGATCATGATTTGTCACTAATAGAAGTCTATTAACGATAAAGTCTAACACTAATAAATTTTTTATGTTTACAATTATTTTAAAATGTTACTATACACTTAATTATAATCTGTAAAAGTGTTGCTCATTGTAATTACTCTTTTTTTAATATCTATTTTTTAAAACTTTTTTTTAATATTTCTCTCTCTCATTTTTTATTCTAATTTTCTCTTTAAAACTCCCTCTCCTAGTTTTCCTCCTATCTTCTTTCTCGTTCACTTTTATGTGTTTCACCTAACAATGGGCAAAGTTGAGAGTGTAAGACAGCGAGGGAGATGAAGTTGTGCAAAAAAAAAATTGAGGAAGAGCAAGAAAAGGGCCAGAAAAGGAGAAAAAAAAAACTATTCCAAAAAAAAAATTGTTATGCCATGAAATATACAAGAAGTTGAGGGATCAAGAGGTGAAATACTTATAACACCTTCATCATGTCCCAAGCTAGAAGCGATTACGCCAAGAAAGGTTAGAAGACTTTGTTTTGAAAAAATTATTTAAATTTTGTTTTTTTTTGAAAAAAAAAGGAATAAGTATAGTACAAAAGTTGTGTATTATTGTATTCAACAAAAAGAAAGGGAAAAAAAAAAATTAATTTTGGGACCTGAAATTTGGAATCGTTTAAAACCAAGTTGAACTCAGCTTCCAATTTGCCCAAGCAGGTGATTAGAGACTCGGGCACAAACTTGCCACCAAATTTCCCAAATTTTCCCAATTCCCCAATTGATAATTTTTGGGACTTATTTTTGGGGTCATCAGTTAGAAGCTGCATCTTTATTGTTGGCATATTCTTCTTTGTTGTTGCCAAAATGGCTGACCCAATTCCTAATTTCCCAAGCTTTACATGTGATCTGGCTATGCCTCTGGCTGCCTCTACTTGGTTAGTAAGCGCAGCATTCTTTACCAAATTGCATGCCATTATTTCTTGGCGATTTTTTTTCTTACTCTAAGAATATTGAGAGAAACAGAGAGAAGGGGATTTGAATTATGTGTTAAATGAGGGACATGGAGATTGTTTATATAGACCAGAATTTTACCGAGTCCCAAATTAATTTTTGTGGCACGTGTCGATGTATGGCAAGTTGAAAGAGGATAAAATAATATGTCGAAAGGGAACAGTAGTAACCAATGAGGGTCAACATTTAAATGAATCGGCCACGTGATAAATGGGATTGTTTGATCTCATGTATTTGGCTTAGTTAGACTTGGCTCCTTATACAGTATAGACGCGCGTTATTAGCTCTTATGCTTATGACCTTTTTATATGTATATATTTTAATTAGACGAGTGTACGAGGTTACTTTTCAAAATCAATTGACATAAAAAAAGATTAATCCAAGTTGAAGTTCATTGAGATATATGAAACATAACGAGCAACAAAACATTCAAGGAGTCACTCTCCTAATCGTAAGTTTTAACTGTAATATTGTATATACAATAAAACTCTAATGTTATATATAATAATAATAGTCAAAATCTTTGAACTAGATAGTTTTCATAATAACATGAGTTAAAATAACATATCTTCGTCATTATATTGGATCTAGTAAGAGATTGTGTTTCTCTGCCTTAGGTTTCATTTAGAACTTGATTAGGTTTCTAGATAGAAATAAAATATAACTACTTGATGTGGTAAAGAGAGAATTATTCCCGATGGTATTTAATTAAGTAAATTACTTTTTACTTAACTCAATAAAATAATAAAACTATAGATAATGTATTAATAACAAGATTAAATTTAAACTTAAATTTACTTCTAAACACAATTATTAATAACTCCTCTTTCTAAAGATTTTCCGAAATAGTGCATATCCTAACAAGCCATAAATTCGATCATTTTCGGAAAAAAGGCGGATTCAACAGAGGATGAACTTTTTTATATCATATCACTTTCATCTTCCTTAAAATAATCAATTTGATTTTTTTTTTCTTTGAGGTCAATTTTAACACATGGTGTGTACTCATTTAACACGTGAGAATGCAAAATAGTTAACATTATATGGATGTGGCCATGTTTGATTCACGGAATAGATGAGGGAGAAAAGTGAAACCCATTGAAAAAAGAAAAAGAAATCTAATGGAAAGTTTTTTTTTTTTTAAAAAAAAAAAACATTTTTCTTGAAAAAAATCCATTCTTTAAAAAAGAAAAAAATTAAAGGTTAGGATGTCTTACTAGTTCTGAGGCCTGGCCCGAGATAGAAATTTCTTGTTAATGTCAATAGAAATTGTCTATCAATTTTGGGACATGGAAGAGAAATACATTTTGGTGACTATCTCAAATTTCTGGGGCATGGATTAATTTAAATAATTATACTTTTAGTCTGGATAAATTTAATTATTATGAGGACGTTTGGGACAAGAAGTTGATTATTTTAAGTACATTTAGGACAAGAATGATAGATTATTAGAATATAATAGTATATGTTTGAGGTGTGAACTATTTTAATTTGAGAAGAAAATAGTAAATACTATATCAAATAATTAAAAAAATTATAAATATAAAATAGTAAATTGGGCTTTTTATTGTAGCTAATTAGAGACTACAAAAAGTATTTACCATAACAAGAGAGTTATTATAGTTTTAGGATAACCTTGTTCCAAATGCCTCATCTGAAATTTGTTTTTAGTAGTACTTTTGATTCTTTAGTTAGTATATATCAAAATAAAGTTGTAGAGGTTAAAAATATAGGGCTTGTTTGATACCCATCTCAAATTATAAACTACAAAACTAAAACTATTACTAATTAATTTATGAACTTGTTTTATATTAATTTTTTTTTGTATATTTATTTTTTTAATATCATATGATATAGTATATATTATACAATATATTTTAATTTTAAAAAAATAATTGAGTTTATAATATAAAATATTATATTTATTATTGTTTTTATTTTTTCTAATATAATTTTTTATTTTAAAATTTTGAATTCAAAATCTAAATATACTGAGAATATAAATTATTATTTTCAGAACTTCTACTGATTTGATGATAAAATTCGATAAACAGTTATCAACAACCAAATTCCCATCAAAGACATTAGCTAATCTGAAAATATTAAACAAACTCAAATGTAACCTAAACTAAATCTTATAGGTGAAAATTAAAGTGTACTTTTTTCTATTTTTATTTTTTGGAGCAAATTGTTAATGAAAGATGGTAGATATTTTCAAAAGGAATATTAACATTATGAGATATTTTTATTGATATATATTATTTAATTATTTCTATTCTTAAAAATAATTGAAAATTTTCCAATGGTGACGAAGAAAGAGAGAGGGCATCATCCTTCCATGACCCTGCCCCGTCCCAGTCCTCCTCA
The DNA here is from genome assembly GCF_009727055.1 of Benincasa hispida. Lineage (NCBI taxonomy): Eukaryota > Viridiplantae > Streptophyta > Magnoliopsida > Cucurbitales > Cucurbitaceae > Benincasa > Benincasa hispida. The sequence continues at coordinate 51,574,271 of NC_052356.1, read as the reverse complement.
CGCTACCCCTTAGCTAGGATTAAAATAATAAAGTTATGAAATAATGAGTTTTTATAACAAAAATATTTAAATGAAATCAATGACATTTTAAAACCGGATCTTTTATTTGAATATTGTTGTTTTGAAAACTAATTAGGAAAATATGGTTGTTTTCATCCGCAATCAATAAACCTGTATTTATTTGATCAATATTTTTTTTTTCTTTTTTAGTTTCTAGTCTATGAACTTTAAATAGTGTTTATTATAAAAATGACTTTAAATAATGGGCTTAAGTCTTAAATTTTTGTCCAATAAAATTATGAATTTTTAATTTTATATTTAATAGGATAATAGGTAATTAGCTATTCCATATTTTTAAAAATTTATTGATCTATTAAATACAAAATTAAATATTTAATTTCATTAAACATAAATGCAATTATAGAGAAAAAGGGTAAAAAGTTAGAAGAAAAGTTTGAGTTGAAAGCTTGACTCTTGGGTAAAGCTTGGAAAATTGGCTAAGTGTAACCCATGCGTTGGAGACTAGAAAATTGGCTAAGTGTTAGTGCCATGCGTTGGCCTTGCTTATTTGAGAGGTTATTTGGGCATTGAAGGAAGCTAAGGTATGACGAAGAGAAAAGTTATGCGTGGGAAAGCATGTGACAACCAAAGTCTTGAGAGGTTAGCAAGCATACGGCAGCCTTAAGTGTGCGCGAGCGTGGGCGCTGGGCGCTGGGCGTTGGAGTTGCGTGCGCTGGACAATTGTATAGCAAATGTGCGAAGCTAAGCGATGAGGTAGGCGATCGTGCGGCAAGGTGTGGCGCTAGACAATGCAAAGAGTCGTGCTAGACAATAGCGCTATGCGATGGACGATAGCGTTAAGCGATGGAGCGTTAGCACTCCGCGATCGGCATCAACATTAGACGATGAAGTTGGGCGATGGCGCTATGCGATGGGCATGGGCGCTAGAAGATAGCCATGATGTGCTAGATGATGGGCGTCAGCGCTACACGACGAGCATCAACGAGATCTGCACGATGAGCGAGAGTTGTGCTGTAGGTTGTGAGCTGAACTAAATAATTGGACTTATGTTGAATGGTATTAACCACTAATTAAAAACATTAGATGTCCTTAGCACCATATTTAACTCCATGAAAACTAAAGGTGTCATGCTATGCTTTAATGAGAAGCGGTGGAAAGCAGTATAAAAAGGGGGGAGGTCAAACTTCAAACGATCAGTTTGATCATTTCCTCTATGCAAATTTAGAGTTCTTGGTGTCATTTGAAAGTTTCGAGAGTCTACTTTCAGAGGTGACACTGCTGGAAGAAGTCTTCATCGGATTAAGGTTGGAGAAGGAGAAAAAGGACCATCATTAAAGAATTAAATCTCTAGGACAGACCACAAGGAGTTTGAAGTTGAAATTTTGAGGAGAGCTTACAGTGGAGTCCTGGACGCATAAGCAGCCTTGTGGATGACCATATGCAACTGTAAGAACACTTGGAGAAAACTGTTGGTTGCAGAAATGGTGTTACGTTTGTGAAGAGCGGTTGGAAGCTTTGCTTGACTGAAAGAAATTCCTAAGTGTTAAGATATATAGTAAGGTGTGTTGAGTGAAAGTCTTCAAAAGGGAAGGCTAAACACAAAGCTTACTTAAGGGTTAGTCTCAAGAGGGAGACTTATGCTAGTAGCTAATATATGCTTTTATGTCCACAGGATTGACACCAGTGATGGAAGCATATCGACCCTTGAGGAATAGTTCTAAAAGTTGTGAGTGACTAAATGTTTATAATGTTTTGAAGAAACCATGTTTTAAAGAAAGATTATTCTCATGCTAGCTAGTTTTACAAAGTAATTTCCAAGCAAACTATGAGTTATGTTTTGTACGCATGCCATGTATGAAATTTTATTGAAAAACTATTTATGTGTATTTAATTACACAAAGCATGCGTTAGTATCTTTAAAGACATGTTTTCTATGCGTATTGCTTTACATGCTTTAAAGAGTAAGTCATAGTATGACTAGTTTTACTTGAAGCTCGATACTGAGGAACATTTGAGAAAGTATCCGAGCAGCTCGATACAAAGGGACATTTTGAGAAGGTATCTAAGCAGCAGTACCTAAGGTATGACAGTACTTAGTTATGGCCACGTGCACGTTGGTAGTTAAAGTTAGAGATTGAGCAAAAGGGTTCTCTCTTGACTAAGTAGTTGACGTTGGGATTTAACCATAGCAGGGTTATTCTCAACTAAGGAATAGTTTAATGTTTTATGATGAAAAAAGCTTTATATGCTTTATGCTTGGAAAATGTTTATATTACAGTACAAGGTTACTGTAGAAATTTACATTTCAGATTGATCTCTTTATTGAGTATTTTGCATGAGAATCAGTTTTCTTTCTTAAGTCCTTCACTGGGCTAGCAAGCTCACCCCATTTTCAAATGTTTTTCTTTCCCCCAAGTAGCGGTGAAATCCTCAGGAGATAGCTCTGCATCTGCTTTGCCACTCAAGGACAAAGTTATCGTAATTTGTCTGTTAGGTGGTTATTGTAAATATTGTACACATATTACAGTTGTTCATATAGGGATTAAGTTTTGGGTATTGGGACTTGTGAAACTAGTAATGTAATCGCTGTAAATGGTTTGTGTTTAACACTTAATGTTTTTAGCCATAGAGGCATCCACTATGTGTGAGATTGCATGTTTGTATTAGAGTTATTTCCGCTAGAGTTATTAGGCAGTAAGTGTCAGCAAAAGGATTGATAACTATTGCAGTCATGTCCTTTCTTAGGCTCAGGGAGTAGTCTGGGAGAGGGTGTGACAATGAGTCTGTCACATTTATTGTCACCTTTACCTTTATCATTATCGTTACTATCAGAGTGAAGTAGTAATGCAGTAACGATAACAGTAATAATAAAATGTGATAGATTCATATTTCTAGGTACACTACAAGAAAAAAAAATTCTCTTCCGTCAGGAGTCTTGTAGTTCAATTTTGATAAGAGCCTTGTAATTCATAAGTATCCACCACACGTTGAAGATATGAAACTTGTGGAGCTATTTGTAAAGCAACAGAGGTTAGGGGCCGGCCGCAACGAGGATGACGTGACCAACAAAAATACGTACAAACACAAACCAATTGTGAAATTACACGTAAATGTTTTATTTTTAGTTTTATAGGAAGAAATATATATGTTTTTTTTTTTTTTTCCTTATAAATATATATATGTTTGTTATTGCAGGGAATCGCACATTTTAAATGCAAAATATTACGCGTCAAAGTTCGAAGACCGAAGCTTTCAACATCCATGTCAACGTTAATGCGCTAAAGATATTAAATGTGATGCCCGATGTATGTGCTTCTTTTAGGTTATGATTTTAATGTTTATAAAGTTTGACTTTTATTCTCAATATTTTCTTATCCTTATTGTTTAACACACACACATATATATATATATATATTTTGAGAATGAGAATGAGAAATAATTAAAAGCTAAAATTTAAACCACATGAATACAAGGTAAAATAATAACGATCAAGGATATTGAAAAAATATTGAAAAGAAAAATCAGGGAAACACTCTATATGAAAATTAAATAACTTTTATGAATCAATTATGATAAATTAATTTAATACTAATCAACATGGCTGCCTCATAGAGTAAAAAAATCCGTTTTTTTTAAATGTTTTTTTAAACTATGATGTTCTCTAACCTCTCATTTTTTCGCTTCACATTTATTGTTTGGTTTGACTTTTTTAACCGTCATTTTTTCGCTTTCATAATCAAAGATACTGAAAAGAATTGGAAAGAAAAAGAGAAAAAGAATGGAAATTTTGACAAAGACTATTTTGTAAATCAACTTTGATAAATTAACACATAATTTTATAGCTCTCAAGTGTGATTTATAAAAATTAGGATTGTTTTCTCATTATTTCTTAATTAAACTCTGTTTTGATAATTTGATTTAAAATTCAAATGTTGTCTTTTTTTTTTTTTTTTACAATTTTCAAAAATCAAAATTGTTATCAAACGATATCTAAATTTTAAATTTTTAATGTAATAATTCTCTAACATATTCAACATCTTTTTATGATTAACAGATCTATTAAAGACAAGATTTAGTCATTTTTTGTCCAATAAAATATTAAAATTTTATTTTGTATTCGATAGACTTTTGAATGGTAAAGAATTAATTATCATCATGGATCAATTAGATATTAGATATATTAAAATCTTAAAAATTTATTAGACATAAATTCGAAAGTTAATGAGATTTAATAATCGTTTTTTTAGTACTTAATTATACATATTTCACATAAACTTGATAGTTCAACATTTCTATTGATGTTTTTATGTCTATGGTTCACAACTATGTAAGAGAAGAATTAAAGTTTTAATTCAATCGCTAAAAAAACAATTAAACTTTTTAAGAAAAATAGCAATCTAATATCACTAATTTTGAACATCTATTTATAGATTGCCCTTATGCTATTTTTATTTGGTCCCAACTTACAATTTTTCTCCTCCGTGGCTGCATATACTTCATTGGACAGCCTTGTTCACTCACTAATGCACACTAAGGTCCTTTCGTGCAATTCTATTAAAACTAGGGGTGTTCAAATAATCCAACAATTCAAACAACCCGAATTTTCCAATCCAAAATATAAGGGTTGGATTCGGTTAGTTTTGTTCTTGGGTTGAGTTTGGTTGAATTTTTCTATTTTTATTGGATTGGGTTGGGTTGTGGATTGGCTAAAAAATTTTTGGGTTGATCCAACCCAACCCAAATTTTGTATATATATTCCTCCTTGTTTAAAGTTTGATTTCTTTGTATTGATTAATTTCTTTTAAAATTGTTATGATATTTGTCTTTGTTTAAAATTTACAATAAATATCATAGATATTTTGTATTTAGTATCTTAGTTTTATGAGATTTTAGTTATTAGTTATGTGTTGTATATAAATTTACATATTTTTCATTAAAAATAAAAAAGTTATAACCCGACAACCCAACCCGAATTTTAAGGGTTGGGTTGGAAAGTCATTTGGGTTGCCAATTAAACCAACCCGAATTTTCGGGTTGGTCCAAAAAATACTCTCAACACAACCCAACCCAACCCATGTACACCCCTAATTAGAACTTCTCTTTGGTGCTTGTGGTCGGAAAGAAACAACAGAACATTTTACGATTTTAGACCTCAATTTTATGGGACAATCATTATTTTCGTTGTCCTTTGGTGTACTAAAGCTTCTCTTTTTTTTAATTATACCACTTTATCTATTGCTCTGAATTGGAAGACTTTTCTTTTAGTCTCTTTTGATGTTCTTGTTGGTTTTATCTTGTTGAGCACATTTCTTGCTCTCTGTATCTATCACAAACTCTTCTTGTACTTTTGGATATTAATAACATTTTATGGGAGTATGACGAGGATGCTAAGAATACATAAACCTAATTATGATATTTGGGTCCACCTCCTGATTCCTCCCATATTTTCAGTTAATAAAAACACTAATGTAAACCTACGAAGCCTTTTTAACGTGTAATATGATAATTTCTTTACTTATATGTTTTCAATTTCTTTATTATTGTTGTTTTGTTTTTTGGTAAAGAATTTAAAATTATATATGTTTTATAATCTTTACAAGGAAACCCTATAATATTGAGATTTATAAACCTTGATTATCACATGCATTGCAAACACCATGAAATCGTTTTTTTCCCCCCTTTTTTAAGCAAATCTTGAAATAAAATTGGTTGGTAATAGAAGGGGCATTCTATTATTTCGTCGAGTGAGCATTATCTTAATATTATAAATTTGTTAAATTATAGGTAGGGTAGACGTCCATTATTAGTGTCCATTGGTCATTCTTTGTGATTTTATTTACTTTTTTTGTTATTTATTTTATTATATTTATTTTAATATTTATTTATTTTATTATATATAATTATCATATTATATTTTCTCCATATCCGTGTTCTCGTTGTGCGTCGTTGTGGTCCTCAAATTCACAACATGTTGTTAGCACGAGCTCCTATCATTTTTCTCGTTAAAGATAGGTCCTAAAGGTACGTTGATTTTTCTTTCTTCATTATAATTAATTAATTTAATGTTATTTTGCATATTTAACTATATTAAATTTCTAATATAAATACAATATTTTATGATAGTGTTACCATGACAAATCTCACAAAATTAGACTTTGTCACCCTTGATATTAACGACAGTAATTACTTGTCATCGGGAGTCATTCACGAACTCCCAACGCTGGATATAGTGCGTCGGGAGTTATGCGAATTTTTGTCGGGCAATGTACGTCGTCAGGAGTTCCACTAACTCCCGATTGCCTCTTCTATGCATCGGTATTTGATGCCAAAATCTACCTAGATGCTATGAATCTTTGAAAGACTATTCAAGAAGAAAATACGACATCCAGTCAAGACAAAGAAAAAACTATGATTTTTCTTCGTCATCATCTCCACGAGAGATTAAAAATAGTGTATCTTACAATAAAAGATCCTTATATCTTGCGAAAATTTTTGAAAAAAATGTATGATCATAAAAAAAATAGTTATTCTTCCTAAAGCTTGTTATGTGTGGATGCACTTGAGGTTACAAGATTTCAAATCAGTAAGTGATTATAACTCTGCATTATTTAAAATTACTTCGAAATTGTTGCTATGCATAGAGGAAATTACTGATACTGATATGTTAGAGAAAACATTTTCTACATTTCATGTCTCGAATATGCTCCTACAAGAGTAATATCGAGAGAAAGATTTTAAACAATATTCTCAACTAATTTCATGTCTTCTCGTGGCCGAACAAAATAACGAGTTATTAATGAAAAATCATGAATCTCGACCAATCGGGACGACATCATTCCCTGAAGGGAATGCTATGAATTTTAATAATAATTGTGTCGAGGTTGTGGTTGTGGTCGAGGTCATGATTGTAGTGGAGGAAGAAATAATTATTATTTTCATGGTGGTCATTCTAATCATTCAAATTTTAAAAGAACCACACAAATTGATGATTACAAAGGAAAAGCTCCACAAGATAAGAGTTAAAAAAATGTTGAAAATAAATGCTTCTGATGCGAAATGATTGGGCAGTAGTCACATACCTGTCGTACATCAAAACATTTAGTTGAACTCTATCAAGAATCCTTAAAGGAAAAAGAGAAAAATGTGGAAGCAAATTTTGCATACCATGATAATGACATCTTAGACCCATCTCATATGACAAATTTGGATGTGATAGACTTCTTTGAATCTCTTGAAGAGAAAATCGACATAATTGATGGAACTTCAAGTGTTTCCTTTTACTTTAAAAATATCTAAACTTAATTTTGTTTCTTTCCATGTTTTTTTCCTCCTAGTAGATGTTAACTTTTTTATATTCCAAATGTTGTTTTTCTTATTGTAATTATTTTCTTTTAATGAAGAAATCTGGATCATTTTCATATGTTGGGTGACTAAAAAAATGAGTAAATAAGATCTATGTCTGGCAGACAGTACAACTACAAATACAATACTTATAAGTAAGATATATTTTTCCAAATCGACAATGCTTGAAGCAAAATTTAATAAAATATCTGGTTCTACAAACCTACTTGAAGAGTTTGGAAAAGTAAATATTATTTTTTCTAGATGAACAAAATTTACAATTGACAATGCATTGTTCTTTTATCAATCAAAGAGAAATCTACTTAATTTTAAAGATATACGTTGCAATTTTTATCATATTGAGATTGATAGACAGAATAATATGGAATATCTTTATATCCGATCTACTATCTCATATAAAAAACGTATACTAGAAGAGTTGTCTGCTTTACGAATAATTGAAACATATACTGTAAGAGTATATCAGCATGCAGCGGAAGCAACAAAGATCAATAAACATTCTAATTCATTAATTTTGGCTATAAATAAAGTATGCTCATACAATAATAAGAGGGTTTCAAGTCATACCTTTGTAGAACTTCTTGCATCTCGATTCTCAGCTGCAATTCCTCTCCAAATCTCGTTGTGAATCACCTCAAGATCTTCCCCAATATTTTTTTGGAGCTTTAGTTTGAGTTGTGGGACTCAAAATAAGCTTGAATGAAGGGAACTTAGAGAAGAACTCACTGCAACAACCCACTTGAAGAACAGCTTCTTCAACTCGATTTTTTCAGCAAAAACTCTATTGATGCATGCCTCAATTCCATTTCCATCTTCTCTATTTATTGCAGGACTTTCATGCAAAGAAGATGGCTACATTTGATGCAACTCATGCTTGGAGATTTGAAACAAATGTTAAGTGGGTTTGTTGTGAGCTAGTTGAAAGTGTTAATGGAAAAAACCATAATTCCATTTTGTGTTTTTCAAACTTTTCAAATTTTACAAAATGATTAAAAAATCAATTTTATTTCAAAATTGAAAATATTGTTAATTTCACAGATTATTTTTCTAATAATTAATATAATTAAAATTAATTTAATATCCAATATTAAATTAATTTTTAAACAAATTCCACCTTCATGAATTTAATGTTTAAATCATATTTAAATATTAATTAAATTCTCCAATTCTGTTTAATTTCAAAATTAAACGCGTAATTATATCTTATATAATTACTAATTCTTTTATTTTTAACTTGAACGTTTCAAATTAATTTATCACGCGACTCTGAAACTAATCCATTTACGAGCTAGTAGAGGGACCTCGCGGACCTACAGATCATGGGCTCCAACGATCAGAGATTAATTGGCTAAACTCTTTACACCGAATTAAACCCATTCTTTAACTAATGAGTCGCTCCACTAAATCCCATAGTTGCACTCCCCTCACTGTAGATATATTATGTCCACTCGATATAACCATGATTAGTAAGTTAACCCTTCACAGGTTGTTTGTAATAATGGTTGGGTCAAATGTCTATTTTATCCCCGAGATTACCTATTATTCCTTAAGTCCCATTGACCCTCTAATGAACAATTGATTTGTGATCCATCAATAAACCGAGTCCCTCTTGGGTCAATGAGAGGGTCGGACCCCTTGTTCAAGACTCGGAGTCAGCAGTTAAGGAAACAACCTCTCTACTATCCCTAAAAGTAGGTAGGAGCGAATTTCATCTTGCACCCTATGTCCCCAGCTATCTTCCCAGTCATACCCCTAAAATGGAGGTTTATTGAGCCAGCGTTGTTGAGCCAACCCTGACCTATGTAAATCTAAGGATAATTTCGAATAAACAGGAGCTCATGTTAACTCAGGATTAAGGTCAAGTTACTTAGGTCATCACTTTGAAACAGTCGGTCAAAAATAGTAAACAACGTTATTAAGAGTGGCTAATTTCATGGTCTGATCTTGTACAAACCCATTGCATAGGATGCCCCAACTCCTCGTGTCATAACATGTACGAATTAGGATCACATCGTCTGTAGTACTTTACAACTCTTTGTAACAACTACAGAATGGGCCGCATCCGATAGTGTTATCAGAATAAGATACCCAACCTCATTCATATACTATAGATCATTTTGACTATTTACTTGAACCTGATCCACTTTTATGTCTCTACATAAAGTTCAAATACTCATGTAATAGTGATGGGACTTTTAGTTTATTGGATTTCTAATAAGCAATATATATATTAAATAACAACTTATTGAATTTTCAGAATAAGTTTTATTGTTTACAAACCACGAATTTTAGAACATAAAACCTAACATATGCAACAATGAACATAAAGTTCATGAATCCAAACATCTTTATAATTTGGCATGAGAAATTAGTGTTGGGCTTGGTTACAATGATAGTGGGCTTAGAATGATCCCACCGAGGCCCAAAGCTGAAAACACATCAACTTAAACCAACTGAAAAGAAAGAGAAAATAGTGGTCTTTGATTCTGTATGCTAAAAGCACAATCCGTGTGTTGCAAGATCGTGGCCTTACACGTTGATGGCTGAGATGTTCTTTATCCACTCACTCAAACAGAGTAATCTTGAATGACTATCTTTTGTTTTTCATTTCAAATATTTTAGAGGGAAAGACGGAAGCTCAAGAGTGAAATCTGAAATGACAGAGAGCGAGATGCTGCCAAAATCCAGAGTGATCTTGAAGAAGAAGAAGGGACAAGCTACTAGCATGAAGAATAAAGAGAAGGGGAAGAAAGAAAACACAAGTTTTTAACGTGGTTCGGCCTAAAAAATGCCTACATCCACAAAGAAGCTGGATTTAAGTTTTGGAGAGTTCTTGGAGAACTTTACAGATGAGTATTTTAGCTAGCTTACTCTTCTGTTTTCAGTACATTATTGAAGGATCTAGCTACATATGTATTTATACAGAACTTTGTTGAAGTAAATCAGTTACAACTGAATTTGTTTAAGTTGATTTCATCATATTTCTTTAACAAATCTCCACCTTGAAATTAACTTCAATAAGTTTCTTTCAGCTCCTTTTTTTGCTAATCCTTTCTTCTTCAACCTTTGTCTCTGAGCTTAAACCCAATGATGTCGAGGTACTTCTGAAGTTTGAGCTGGGTGACTGCTTTGGTTAACATGTTAAAGGCATTCTCAGAGGTATGAACTTTTAGCACTTCAATCTTCTTGTTTTCTATCTGTTCACATATGAAATGGTACTTAACATCAATGTGTTTAGTTCGATTATGATATTGTGGATGCTTTGACAAATGTATTGTACTTTGATTGTCACAAAACAATTTTACTGTATCTTGTTTAATACCGAAATCAAGTAGTAGCCCTTTAAGCCATAATCCTTCCTTAACAGCCTCTGATAAACATATTAATTCAGCCTTAGTGGTAGAAAGGGCTACCACTTTTTGCAATGATGCCTTCCAACTTAATACATAACTTCCATATAGGAAGATATAACCAGATAGGGACCTTCTTTTGTCTAAGTCCCCTGCGTAGTAAAAATCAACATAGCCTATTAGTTCTGCTTCATTGTTTAGTGTTTGTTGATACAGTAGTTTGGCATTCGTAGTGCCTTTTAAGTACCTCATGATCCACTTTATTGCCTTCTAATATCTCTTACCCGAATTATCCATGTACCTATTGATCAAACTTGTAGCATAGGCAGCCTTGTAGAAATCATTAGGTAAATAAGACTTCCCATAGCTTGGGAATATGGAATGGTTGACTTTAGCTTTAAGTGTTCAATATTTGTCTCTTTGGGCGAGTTCTCTGCTGAAAGTTTGAAATGATGTGCAATAGGAGTACAAACTACTTTAGCTTCTATCATGTGATATCTTTTGATTAGCTTTTCACAATATTGTGTCTGATCATTGCATAACTTGCATGATGTTCTATCTCTTTTGATATCAATACCTAATATTCTGTTTGCATTGCCCATGTCCTTCATTTCAAATTATGATTTCAGTAAGTCTTTGACTTATTTTAAGTCCTTCATAGTAGTTCCTGATAGTAGCATATCCTTTACATATAGAAGTAGATAGATAGGATGAGCATAGGTTTTAGTGTTTATATAAACACAACTATCATAGGAACTCTTAACAAACCCATTCTTTTGAATAAAATCATTAAATCTTCTATTCCAACACTTAGATGATTGTTTAAGACCATAAATAGACCTTTTAAGTAGACAGTAATGGTCTTCTTTCCCACTGACTTCATAGCCTTTAGGTTGGCACATATAAATGGTTTCACCTAGAAAGCCATGTAGGAATGCTATTTTAACATCAAGTTGCTCTAGCTCTAGGTCTTGTTGAGTCACAATGGATAGTAAGAGTCTAATAGATGTTTACTTGACTACAGGGAAAAATATCTCATTGTAGTCAACACCTTGTCTTTGAGTGAATCTCTTTGCAACCAGCCTAGCTTTATATCTAGGTCATTGTCCATTAGGAACACCTTCTTTGAATTTATACACCCATTTTGATGCAATCAGTTTGCACCCTTTAGGTAAGGGAACTAAATCCCAAGTGTCATTCTTGAATAAAGACTCCACCTCTTAATTTATAGCCTCTATCAACATTCTAGCTTTAGCACAACTCACTGCCTCTTCAAAGGTAGAGGTTTCTAGCTCATTATTTAGATCTGAGGCATTTAGAGCTAAGTTGATGTAATCATCATATGTAGAGGGTGGCATTATAGTATTCTCCTTTGCCTATCTCTTGCTAGGCTATAATCCCTTAGGTCTGGACCTTCTTGCTCAGGATCAGAAGAAACCTTTTCTATATCTTCTTCATGATGAGGCAGCTGATCAGTGTGAGTATTTGAGCTTGAGGGATCAGATGTAGGAATTAGAAACTACTCCACCTGAATTGTGTCAGTCTTTTCTTGTGGTGCTGAATCATTTGAATTAGGCCTTTGCATAAACATTTTTGTCCCTCTGAAAATGACATCTCTGCTTGTTACACACTTCTTCTCAGTAGGATGCCCCAATCAAAAGCCTTTTATCCCTTTAGTGAATCCCAAAAACATACATTTTACTGCACGAGCAATTAACTTCCCCTTGTTCTGGTGTACAAAACCTGTACACCTAAACACCCTTAGGTTGTTTAGGTTAGGAGGATGTTTGGTTCACCTTTCTTCTAGAGTGAGCAAGTCTAGTGAGATATGAGGGCATCTGTTGAGTTAGACTGTATAAGAGGCTGTTTTAGCCCAAAACTTCTCAGGTAGAATGGCATCTGATAGGAGGCTCCTCACTATTTCCATAATTTTTCTGTTTAGCCTCTCTGCCGCCCTATTTTGCTGAGGTGTGTACCTTACAATCCTGTGTCTAATAATCCCTTGCTGTCTACAAAAAAACATTAAACTCTTCTGCATGTAACTCAAGCCCATTTTCAGTCCTTAGACACTTTATTTAACAGTTAGTTTGCTTTTCAACCATAATTTTCCATTCTTTGAACTTCTCAAACACCATATCCTTAGTTTTAAGGAAGAAGATCCAACATTTCCTAGAATAATTATCAACAAAAGTTAGGAAATACCTGGCTTCACTTAAGGATTGGAAAGGTGAAGGGCCCCAAAGGTCTGAGTGCACGTAATCAATGGCCTTAGTTGTGTGCTGAGCCTTGACAAAACTCTGCCTGGTTGTGTTGCCTATCGCACAATGCTCACAGAAAGATAGGCTCTGATGAATTCCTTTAGGTAGAATTCCTTAGTTGGGAAGAGCTTGGAGGTCTTTGACACTAATGTGGGAAAGTCTTTGTGCCAAAGGTCTCATTCAGTAGGCTCTTTAGTAGTCACAACTAGGGTTGAGTGTACTTTTTGAACTCCTTGAACAACATAGACCCCATTTATCTTGATCCCTTTGAAAATAGGCTTACCATTCTTCAATACTTCACAATAGCCCTTTCCTCTGTATTCACAACCAATTGAGTCTAGTATGCCTAGTGAAATCAAGTTTCTCTTCAATTTAGGCACATGTCTGACATTTCTTAGTAATTTGACTGTCCCATCTTCTAGCTTGAGTGACACTGGGCTAATTTCAACAACTGGACATGAGTTATTGTTATCCATGTATACTGAACTTCCATCTAGATATTTGTATGTGTTGAACCAGTCCTTGTGAGGTGTCATATGAAAAGAACACCCTGAGTCTAGAACCCAATCTAGGTTCTTAGCTGATCCAACATCATCAACCCTTTGATTTGATGTAGCTAGGGCATCTGAATAGAAAAAAGAGTCCTCCCTTACTAAACCTTCTCCTAATTGACTTGTCTGGCTTTTCTGTTCTTGTTGTTATTGTTTGTTCTTCTGTTCATTTTTCCATTTCAAAGTTCTGCAATCCTTGATTAGATGCCCAAACTTCTTGCAATAATTGCATATAATCTTGGATTTTTCTTTACCTTCTTTGGTGGAATTTTGCTTGGCCTTTTCTTTGTTGTTTTGCTTAGTTTTGCCTTTAACAAATAAAACTCAGCACTAAGTTTCTCTTCTTTGTTAGTTAATAGCTCCATTTCTCTGATCTTTAGAGCTGAAATGATTATATCAGTTGTTATCGAATCTCTTCCATACTTTAAAGTTGTCTTAACATCTTTGTAAGAGTCTGGAAGTGAGTTAAGAAGCACAAAGCTCATTATCGACCTCAATTGTATGCATTAGGCCAGTATCTTATCATAAGTACTAATCATTACAATTAGCTTATGGCTATGAGCCAAAGATTTCTCATTTGAGAATTATTGGATGTGCATTATATGTTCCAATTGCTCCACTACAATATACTAAGATTAGTCCTCAAAGGAGGTTAGAAATATATATTGGATATGATTCCCCATCAATTATCAAATATCTTGAACCCCTAACGGGTGATGTATTTACTGCATGATTTACTAATTGTCATTTTAATGAGACAAAATTTTCAACATTAGGTGGAGGAATTAAGATGTTAGATAAAGAAATTACATGGAATGCATCGTTATTGTCTTATTTAGATCCCCGTATAGATCAATGTGAACTTGAAGTTCAGAAGATAACTCATTTTCAAAATATAGCAAATCAGTTACCAAATGCATTTATAGATGCAAAGAAAGTAACTAAGTCACATATACCAGTTTCAAATGTTCAATAAAAAATTGATATCCCAAGACAATGAGTCTGGAACAATGTAGGAGCATGGTAGACCAGTGGGTTCCAAAGATAAAAGTCCTCAAAAAAGAAAAATAATTAATAGTCAAGAAGAAATTCATGACATGATTAATGAGGAGGGTGGAATACATAAAGATGATAATGAGATTTTGATAAACTATGTCATGACAGGAAAAAGATGCAACCGAACTCATGTAGTTATTGATAACATTTTTGCATATAATGTTGCTTTTGATTATATATCTAAAACTAATGATTTTGAACCAAAATCTATTGAAGAATGTCGACATAGAAAATATTAGCTTCAGTGGAAAGAAACAATCGAAGGAGAATTAAACTCACTTTCAGAAAGTCAGGTTTTTGGACCAATAATCTGCATACCAGAAGGTGCCAAATCTGTAGGATACAAATAGGTATTTGTGAGGAAAAGAAATGAAAATAATGAGTTCACTAGATATAAAGCAAGACTAGTTGCATAAGTTTTTTTTACAAAGACTTGGTATTGATTATGAGAAGATTAAGGGGATCGGATCCCATAGTGGAAGCATTTTATGAGAACACCTTACATCCTGCAATTTGATTTTTACATAAACAAATTCATTATACTAAAAAAAAAATATAAACATGTAAATTAGCATGTTTTGGGAAAAGATTAAAATCATTCTTACCTTTGTAGATTCCCAAGTTCCAAGAACGATCCTCTCGAAGTTCCAACAAATGGCTACTCCTACGATCTTGATCACAAACGATTTCTTGAACAATCTCGAACATAGCCATGAGAGTAACCTCGTTATTCTCTAGGATTCCAAAAGGATAGATGGTATCCACCTATTGAGAGAGGGAAAGAAGAAAAGGCGTTTGGAGATTACAGAGGATTCTCTTTGTGGCTTAAAATTTTGTTTTGCACAATAACACTTGTGTGTTGTGTATTGTCTGCTGGTCTTTATATAGAGAAGGGTCAAGCCCTTTTCCTATTTCCCTTTTTCCACAATTAATTAATTAATTAACACTTATTTAATTAATTTAGTACAATTAAATAACATTTATTAATTTAATTTTTACATTAATTAAGTGACTATTTAAATAATAAATCCAATTTAATGTATATATTTAACTATCATAAACATCATATGTATATGTGCAATACCTCTCTATTAATTAATTCTTTGCGAATCTAATTCGCTTGAATTAATTAATTGAATCTTATTCAAATATTGCTTTCCAATTTAATTTAAATTTTAGATCATATCCATAATCAATTATATATTAATCACATTAATATATAGTTTCCTCAAATTAATTTGAACAATTCAAATCATCCCTCTTAAATATCCTCTAGTGAGCTAATAAGGGGATCTGGTGGACCTGTAAATCAAAAGCTCCAACGATATGAGATTAATTGGCTAAACTCATTGACCAAGTTAATTAATATTCGTTAACTGTGGGTACACTCCACTAAAGACTCACAACTACACTCTTCTCACTACAGATATATTTCTATGTCCACGAATATAGAACAAGTTAGTCCTTCACGAGTATTCGAAACTCCAACTAGGTAAAATTGCCATTTTACCCTTGGATTACCCTTGACTTCTTAAGTAACAATGCTCCTCTAATGAACAACTTGTTTATGGTCCAACCAATAAACATAAACCCCTCTCGGGATAATGAGAGGGTAAGGGTCCTTTGTTCAAGTCCCAGAGACACCACTTAAAGAAACACTCATCTACTTACCCCTAAGATGGGAATGAGTGAATTTCATCTTGTATTATTATGTTCTCAGCTCCCCACTCAGTCTTCTCAAAATGGTAGGCATATTGGATTGGTGAACTAGCCACCCTAACCCATACAAATCAAAGGGAAATCCCTTGTGAACAGGAGTTCATAATATATTTAGAATTAAGGCTAAGTTTCCTAGGACATCCTTTTGAAATAGGAATCTAGCTAGTTAACAGTATTACATCTAGTGGTTACTATTTCGCGGTCTGGTCTTATGCAAACTCATTGCATAGGATACCCCAACTCGCATATCAACTACACGAACGCATTGGATCATTACGTTTGTATCAAATACAAAGTAGGTTGTATCCATAATGTTACCAAGATAAGGTACCCAACCTTATTCCTATACTATAGATACTTTAGGCTGTATCTTGAACATTGATCCTTGTATGTCTCCAGATATAGTTCAAGACTCGTAAGCCAGTCTTAGATGTTGGTTTATTGGATTTAGGGTTATTAAGACAAAATAGACAAACAACATAAACAATAACATTTATTGAATTAACATCTATGACTCTTTATTGATGATGATCAATTAATAACATTTACTATCAACGAGTTTTAGGGTATAAAACCCAATAGAGACATATTATCTGGTGGTGGGCGCAATTATGCTAAGATATTTAATTGGTCTGATTGTGTATGAAAGTCTGGATATGCATCTTATGAATGTAGTTACAACATATTTATATGGATCTCTTGATAATGATATTTATATGAGAATCCTAGAAGGTTTAAGGTATATGGAACATATAAATCAAATTCTCAAGAATTGTATTCAATAAAGTTACAGAGATTGCTATATGGATTGAAACAATCGGGACGAATGTGGTACAATCACCTGAGTGGATATTTGTTGAAAGAAGGATTAAAACAATCCAATATGTCCATGTGTGTTTTTATAAACATAGTCAGAATTTGCTATTATAACTATATATGTTGATGACTTAAATATAATTGGGACTTCTAAAGACCTTTCAAAGGCAATAGAATATCTTAAGAAAAAATTTGAGATGAAAGGTCTCGGAAAAATAAAATTTTATTTTGGTTTAAAAATTGAGCATTTAGCAGAAGAGATATTTGTTCATCAATCAGCTTAAAGGAAAAGTTTTGAAAAAATTTTATATGGACAAAACACATCAATTGAACATTTCAATGGAAGTTCGTTTACTAGATGTGAAGAAAGATATATTTCGACCTTGAGATGATAATGAAGAACTTCTTGGTCCTAAAATACCATATCTTAGTACAATTGGTGCACTTATGTATCTTGCTAATAATACAAGATAAGATATTGCATTTTCAGTAAATTTATTAGCAAGATATAGTTCTTCTCCAACAAAAAGATATTGGAATGGAATTAAGCATATACTCTATTATCTCCGAGGAACGATCGACATGGGTTTGTTTTATTCAAATAAATCGAAATTTGATCTATTTGGTTATGTAGATTCTGGATATTTATCTGATCCACACAAAGCTAAATCTCAAATAGGTTATCTGTTCACATGTGAAGGAACTACTATATTATGATGATTGGTGAAACAGACCATAACAGGCACGTCCTCAAATCATGCTGAAATTCTTGTAATTCACGAGGATAGTCGAGAATGTATATGGCTAAGATCAATGACTCATCACATTCGTGGTACATATGTCTTATCTTCCAATAAAAATCTTCCAACGATATTATATGAAGACAACACAGCATGCATATCTCAAATCAAAGGAGACTATATTAAAAGAGATAGAATAAAACATATTTCACTGAAGCTTTTCTACATTCTTGATCTTGAAGAAATTGATGACATCATTATACAACAAATTTGTTCGAAAGATAACCTGGCAGACTTATTTATAAAGATATTACTTACTGTAATCTTTGAAAAACTGGTGAATATTGGAATATGGCGACTCAAAGATCTCAAGTGATGTTTCCATGAGGGGGAATAAATATACTTTTTAAGAGTATTAGATTATATGAAATATGTACTCTTTTTCCTTCACTAGGACTTTTTTTCCTAGTAAGGTTTTAACGAGATATATTTCATATATAAGGGGTATATAACGGGGAGTATTATAAATATGCTAAATTAGATCTAATGTGGATATCCATTATTAGTGTCCAATGGCCAATTTCACTTATCCATTACCCAATGTGTTGTCCATATGTCTCAAGATTACGCATTATTACTGTCCTTGTAATTGGTCCTACTTACCAAATTGCCTATAAATAGTGGCATTTGGTGGGTTTTGAAAGACCACACACATATTGATGATCGATCCAAAAAGATTGGAGAAAGTGGAGAAATCCATTATTTGTTATTTTATTTAATTTTTGTTATTTATTTATTTTATTTTATTATATTTATTTATTATATATTAATATTATATTATATTTTCTCCATATCTGTGTTGTCGTCATACACGTTGTGCTTCTCAAATTCACAATAGGTAATATATTTATTATCTTTTTTCTTTTGGAAATTTTTTTAAGCATTTTTTCTTTTGGAGTTCATTATCTTATTTAAACATGTTTTAATTGTTTTCCAGGTTTATATCTTACACAAATCTTATCTAATTATTCAACGCATCTCCTCCACTAATGAGTGTGTAAATGGTTCGCCTAATTAAAAACTGAAGTGATATTGACTATCTTGTCCAGAATGAGTCCCACAATTATTGAATAACAAAGCATAATAGTTCATTTGTGTGGTGAAATTAGACAAATTTTAAATTTAATTAATTTCAAAACCCTCAGTTGTAAATTTTCAACAGCTAAAATGAATGAAATTGAAATCAAAATTGATTAGGGACGAGACGATAGAAAAAAAAAAATGGTCACAATAGTCTATTGGAGTTTGTGCCCGATGAAATTAATGTTAAGATTAAACGTTGTGAATAATATATCACTATCAAACTTTACATAATGACTCTAGCGACTTGAGTAAATTCCCTAAAATATCAAAAAGATCTATAAAATAATTCTTCAAGAAAATACGTCATCATAGGTAAGCAAAAATCTTCACTAAACTTGTACCTAATTCTATATTCATACATAGTATCAATTCATACACATAACTCTACAAACCAACTAAATTTTTCTTTGGTAAAAATATTTAATTAATAACAATATAAAATGTAAGAAATTAAAAATTCAAATGTGAAATTTGAAAGGAAATTAAAAATAAAAAAAAAAATAAAATTGGTGGGTTGTTAGAGAGAGAGTGTTATACGTGGAGAAGAAAATTAAGGTTTAGTTTGGGGTAGTTGTAGCTTTTGAAATAAATGCCGACAATTGTGCTCCTAGAAAGAAATAAATTGGTGTTGGACAAATTTCAACTTAAACTTGAAAAAGTAGGTTATAGTATTTGTAAATAAATATACAAAATGTTATTTTAGATATAACAACTCAAATAGACTTCTAAATAATTTTTCTATTTTTTTATAATTGTTTGGAAAAATATACTTTGTTTGTCATAGATCATCTTTATTTTTTTTTAAAAAAAAAATCAATATGATATATTTTTTAAAAAAAAAAATTGATGCATTTAATTCATAAAAATCATAAAATAGATTTGATTAGGTAAGAAATAGATATATATATAAAATAAATCTTATTTTTAAAGTATAAAATTAAAAATTAAATATCCATTAAAAATCCTACGATTTTAGGAGAATCTAAAACTTAATAGGATAATTTTCTTAAACATGTTTTATAAATTATTTTGCATTTTACCCAACGCAAAAAGCTATTACCATTTTTCTATAATAATTTGTATCTTTCCAAAAGCATTCGCAAATGTACGCTTAATAATAGTAATAGTAATTAAACACAAAAAGAAGGAGAAATATATCTAAGAGGAGAAATCGTGGGAGAAGAAAAATTGAGCCTTCAAACCATAATTAGAACTTTATGTTTAGAAATTTGGTGTGTGCCATACCTTAGCTTGGTGGAGTTATTGAAGCTTTGTGAGGAACTTTAATGGTGTTATTTCATTTTTTTTTCCTTTTAAGAAAAGTGAGGAGTAGGTTTGTTTATACAAAGAATTGAGTTTGGAGCCTAAGTGATTAAATTTCTCTGTAACATTTTTGTTAATCATAAGAGTTAGAGAGAGATTTGAAGCCTTGTTTGGGTTTTACTGGAAGTGTAAGTGTAAGTGTATTGGAGTAAGTGAGTTTTCTTTGTTTCCAATTTATGAATTACTATGGGTTTGTTCCTAAATCATGGAGATTTTGCCTTCCATTTAGGGGAAAAAAAGCAGAGCTTGAAGCCAGGGCCAGTGATGGAGGTTGTGTCCATAGAGAAAGAAGGGAAAGAGAGAGAAGTTGAAAGGAAGAAAATGATTGATTTGGGAAGGTGGTACAACAAAAGGAAAGGGTGATATTAACGAGAGAACGTGGGTGAACAACCTCAACGTTAAGGGTGTGCTTTGGGAAAATACATATATATATATATATATATATAATTATTTTGTTGCTAAAAGTAAATGGTGAACTTGAATATAGGAGAGAGGAGACGGGAGAGAGAAGAGCGGTTCAAATTAGAATTAAAGGAGTGTTTAGCTCACCAATATGAGTTGAGTTGAGTTTATATAATATATCAATTCATTGTTTGGTCCACCAACTTTAAATGTTTGTGGAGTTTGTTGAAATGTAAACTTGATTTTGGGTTAAAAGTAATTGGGCCTAGCCCAAACAAAAGCCTAAGTTTTAGAAATATCAAACATTAGAATATTCTAGAGAAATTACATGTAGGAAATATTAGAACATTTTGTAGGATTATTTAGAAAGTATGAGAAAAGTAAGTAATCATAGAGAATAGTCTAGATAAACATTTGTAACCATTAGATCATGAATGTGTTGGCAAAATCCTAGCCATAGATTTAGGTGAGCCAACTAGTATAAATAGGATGTATGTCTTAACATTTGTATCAAGCCAAAAAATTAGAAATGCTCAATAACACAAGTAGCCTCTTTCTCAATTCTCTCTTCACATTTCCTCCAACCTCCAAAATTTCTTTCCAACAAAGTGTATTAGAGCCTAAAGACTCTTTTCAAAAAGATGGCAAGCAATAGCATGGTTCCATTCCAAGTTCCTATGCTCAACAAGAGCAATTATGATAATTGGAGTTTCAAGATGAAGGCTCTCCTTGGCTCACAAGATGTGTGGGAGATCGTAGAGAAAGGATACATCAAATCGGGGAATGATGGTGGTCTTTCTCAAGCACAAAGGGATAGTTAGAGAGACTCAAGAAAGAGTGACAAGAAGGCTTTCTATTTAATCTATCAAGGATTAGATGATGATCCTTTTGAAAAGACTTTGGAAGGAAAAATGGCAAAAGAAGCATGGGAGAAGCTTTAAACATCATACAAAGGAGTGGATCCAGTTAAAAAGGTACGTCTTCAAACTTTAAAAGCTGAGTTTGAAACTTTGCATATGAAAAAAGGGGAACCTATCTCGGACTCTTTTTCTAGAGTCTTAACTATCACCAATCAACTTAAAAGAAATGGTACAAATATTGATGATGTTAAAATCATGGAGAAAATATTAAGATCATTAGATCCAAAATTTGAACATATTATCGCCATAATCGAAGAGACAAAAGACTTGGAGGTCATGACCATTGAGCAACTCATGGGTTCGTTACAAGCATATGAAGAAAAGAAAAAGAAGAAGGAAGGAATCATCGATCAATTGCTCAAGTTGCGAATTGATTCGACTAGTGGAGCAATTAGTTCGAATAATAGAAGTGAACAAGAACGAGAACATGGTGGGCATCGAGGATGAGGAAAAGGTCATGGACAAGGACAAGGATGTGGTTGGAGGCTCTATGAAGACAACAATAATAACTCCCAAAGAGGATCAAGAAACTCAACAAAAGATTGTGGACAAGGCAACTCAAGATCAAGGTATGATAAATCAAACATTAAATGTTATAATTGTCAGAATTTTGGGCATTATGCATCCAAATGCAGAGCTCCCAAAAGCAATAAAGTTGAAGAGAAAGTGAACTACATTAGAAAGAAGTCAAGAATGTGGCACTTTATTAATGGCTTACACGAATGATGTATGGAACAAAAATAATGCATGGTACCTGGACACTAGGGCAAACAACCATATGTGTGGAGAAAGAAGCATGTTCGTGGAACTTGATGAATTAGTGAGTGGCAATGTAGCCTTTGGAGATGAATTCAAGGTATAAGTAAAAAGAAGAGGTAACATTCTCATCTGATTGAAGAATGGTGATCACCAATTTATTTAAATGATTATTACGTGCCAAATATGAAGAGTAATATCTTGAGCCTAGGCCAACTCCTAGAGAAAGGATATGACATTCGATTAAAAGACAATAACCTTTTTATAAGAGATAATGCAAGTAATTTGATTACTAAGGTACTAATGACCAAAAATAGAATGTTTATACTTAACATTCAAAATGACGTCGCAAAATGCCTCAAGATCTGTTACAAAGATGCATCTTGGCTTTGGCATCGATGCATCTTTGATACGAGCATCTCAATTTTGAGGGATTAGAGTCACTCTCCAAGAAGAGCATGGTGAGAGGGCTGCCTTCCATAAGCCGTTTTGATCAAGTGTGCGAAGGATGTCTACTTGGTAAACAGTTCAAGAAAAGTTTCCCAAAGGAGTCAAACTCAAGAGATCAAAGGTCTTTGGAACTCATACATACAGATGTGTGTGGACAGATTAAGCCAAGCTCACTTGGTAAGATTAACTATTTCCTTCTCTTCATTGATGTTCTTCCGAGAAAAACATGGGTATATTTCTTAAAGCATAAATCAGAGGTATTCGAGAACTTCAAGAAGTTTAAATCCCTTGTTGAGAAATAAAGTGGTCTGGTGATCAAGGCCATGAGATCTGATCATGGAGAAGAATTCACATCAAATGAATTCCAAAAATATTGTGAAGATCACGGAATTCATCAACCCTTGACCGTGCTGAGATCCCCTCAACAAAATAGAGTGATAGAAAGAAGGAACGAAACAATTTTGAACAGAGCAAGAAGTATGCTTAAAAGCAAAAAACTACCAAAGGAGTTTTGGGCAGAAGCAGTAGCATGTATAGTCTACCTATCTAACCGATCTCCAACAATAAGTATATCTAGAAAAATGCCACAAGAAGCATGGAGTGGAAGGAAACCTGGGATTTCCCATCTCAGAGTCTTTGGAAGCATTGCTCATGTGCATATAGTAGATGAAAAGAGAAACAAGTTGGATGAAAAAACTGAGAAATACATCTTCATCGGTTATGACTCAATTACCAAAGGCTACAAGCTCTGCAATCTAAATACAGGAAAGACAATCCTGAGTCGAAATGTAATATTTAATGAAGAAGGAGAATGGGATTAGGGAAAGCATGATGAAGACTACAACTTCTTGCCCTAATTCGAAGAAAGTTACATGGAGCAAAAAAGTACAGTGCAAACAAGAGGGGAGCCTTCTATGCATCAACTTCTCCAACTTCAAGTTCTCAAGAGGATGGAAGCTCAATCTTAAGTGTTCAATGCTTCAGAAGATTACAAGAAATTTATAAGGTAATTGAAAATCAAGATAGTCTTCTTTGTTTTGTCTTTTTGTCGATTAAAGGGAAGAATAAAATATAAAAAAAAGGAAGAAACAAAAACTGAGAAAGAAAATAAAATGAAAAATGAAAAAATGAGGGAAGAACCAAAAATCGAAGAAGAGAAAGAAAATAAAATGACTAAAAAAAAGTGTACTACAAGATAAGACAAGAGAGTGCGAAATTAGAAATTAAAAAAAAAATCAAGATTGACTAGTCAACTCATCCATATTTGCAAATATTTTAAAGATGTATATTTTTAGATTTTTTTCTCTTATTCTACTATGTATTACAAATAGCTTTTTAAATTAGGTGTGTGATTAATTTAATTGATATTGAATTATTATTTAATTAATTAAAATTAAATTAATTTCTCATTTTATTTCAAATTTAAGAATTTGAACTTATGATTTTGATTTTGATTAATTTTGAATTAATTGAGATTTACAAAAAAAACTGAAACTGAGAAAGTGGAAAACATCCCAATTTTGACAAAAAGAAGGTGTTTCCTCCTTAAATCACCACTTAGCCAATTATCTTCATGATCTGAGTTGAATAAAACTCTTCATTTTGATAGAAGGTGTAAGGTTTTTTGCTATTGAAATTAGTTTCTGTAGAAAAGTTTATTCATCATCTTCAAATTTTTTTTCCTTCATAAATTTACTTCAATTTGAAGTTCCGCCACTCAAATTCAAGGCTAAGAATAGTAGAAAAGATCTCTGTAGTTCACTGTTGAATTGGAGCTGAAACCACGTGAAGAGCAGCTTGGAATTGGGGAAATTCATCTAAGGTATGTAGTTTAGAAACCCTCTTCTGAAGTTTCTATTTAAGCATGCTTTTAGATCTCAAATTAAATATAATTAGAGTGCTTATTGATTTTGTTTGCTTCCGTTACATGCTAGTAGATCCTAACAGTCATAGACTCGAAAACTAACTATAAGCTGCTATTGGGATGTCATGGATTCATGGAAATGGGGTCATAACATCAACACTACATCAATATTTCAAGTTCAATCAAAATGGGATTAGGAAATTTGAAGTAGACTCTAATCCATTTTCAGAAGCTAAGTCTCACTTCGTAGATGTGAAGTTTTATTTGAAGAGTGGGGGTGTTAGTGAGGCAATACATGTGGAGACTCTATTAATAAAAATATGGAGGTGAATCCAAGTCAAAATCACAAGCAGATGTAGGGAAAGAAATAGACGACAAGGCACGAGCCTCTGATCTTGCGCTATGTTCCTTTTATATGTCTCTACAGTCGAGTGCTTCACTAATCTCTTGTCTTCGACGCTCAAAATATAGTATTGTGCGATAAAATATTAGCCTAACCAAAGAAGTAATTGGTAATATTCTAGCACCTTTGAAAATAGCATTTATGCATTCAGGTGCATTGCTTGTCATCTACCCATAGCGGTACCCACTGTCATGTGATTGGGTCCATTTTTTCAAGTCAATATCAGAAAAATATTCAAGGCATTCAGGGTTCAATTGTTTCAATTCTTTCATGTACCTAATGAACTTGTGCCTTTGGTTTTGATTTCCTGCCTTAAACACTGAATCTTTTAGTTGCTTTGATTTATATTTCATAATATTGGCAACATGGCAAAGATAATATCGATGGTACGCTCTAGGTTCACTCCAACCAATTTTCTCATTATTAATTGTAGCAAGAATGCCCTTATGTCTATCAGAAATCAAGCAAATACCATCTATTTGGGTAACATATTCATGCAATGCCCATAAAAATCATGACCAACTAGACAAAATTTCACCTTCAACAATAGCAAAAGCAAGAGGAAATATATGCCCGTTTGTATCATAGATAAGACGGTCAATAATTTTTCCTTACACTTTCAATAGAGATGAGTTTCATCGATCTGGATTAGTGGTCTACAATATTTGAACTCTTCTCTTGTAGGACCGAAGGACCAGAAAATTCGACCAAAAATAGTCGTACCTGGCACATCAGACGGAAGGAAATAACAATCTGATCGTATTCCTGGATTGTAGTGAACAAGAGTACTCAACCAATATGGAAACTCTGAGTATGATTTCTCTCAATCACCAAACACAGTAGTAATCAATGTTTTTCTCTTGGCTTGCCACACCCGTCTATAATTAACATTATAGGCATATTGTTTTTTAATTACTTCTTGGAGTAGGACCACAGGTATCCCAGGATCACCTCTAACCAAATATTAGATTTTGATAATCATAAAATTTGAATCAAACTGTGAATGATTCTATGTCAATTTTAAATACAAATATGAGTGTTCCCCTTCAAGTTTGGTGATTTCGAACATCCCATGAGTTTTATGCCGACATGTCGATAACCTCCAATCACAACCATCCTTCCACTGTTTGCATCTCACATACCAAATATCTTGATTTGATTCCACTACAATAATCTCATAGTGTTCTAGTAATTTTTTTTTACAGTAAGTTGTAAATCTTCTTTAGTATTAAATAATATTCCTTTCTGTATTAAACTAGAATTATCTACACATATACTTCTTTCCTTCAAAGTTGACCCTCGTTCACATGTTGAATTAGTAATTTTCCAATCTATTTGGGTGAACATATTTGACGGTACCAACTTAAGATCATGTTCCCCACTTCTATCTTTTCCAAATAATTCATCAAGTTCAACATCAATATCATTGTCTCCATCATTTTCAGATTCATGAATATGAATGATTAAATCTTCAGGACGCATCGACATATTTGTTATGGTTTTTTGAACTGTTATAGTTGACAAAAAATATGTTAATATGACAAAAAGATATTATTTTTTTCCTTTTTAAGAAATTCCAAATATTTTCTTAAATCGACCCAACAAATAGCCCAACAAAATCATCCCAAAAAATAGCCCAAAAAAATCCAATTTAAGTTCAACATATAAGATCTCAAGATTATACATTTAAATCAACCCAAATCTAAGATCCATAAACTATACATTTAAATCAACCCAAATAAAAACAAAATAATATATCCATGAATTATACATTTAAATCAGCCTAAATGAAAACAAAATGATAGATATATGAAGCAATTTTGATTTTTATAAACATATATATATATATTGGGAAAAAAAAAAAAGAAAAACTTTACCCAAGGCGGATGAAGACAAAGATTGGAGACAATGGGTGGTAGATCTTGGCTCACGGCGGCAACAACAAGAGAGGAGAAAAAGGTAATCATGAAGACGGCGGACGACGACGGATTTGGCGAACGATGGTAGTGGAGAGGAAGAAAGGAGAAAAAGGTCTCGGATAGGGGGAAGAGGAAGGGATTGCGACGTTTAAGGGACCACTAATTTGTGTACCTAGTCCACGACTTAAGGTAATCGTGGACCCAATTCACGATTACCTTGGTCAACGTTGCATGACTTCCACATTGGTATTCTGCGTGTGCCAGAACATAGGACTCATGTAACAGGTACATGATTTAGTTCTACATGATTTAAAAATCTATTTTTGTCAATATTATCCATCCAACATTATTTTTGTTAATAATTATTAAAATAACATTATTTAAAAAAATTATGATATTAGTGATAACGGTGATAGAACTTTCTTAAATTGATTGCCATTGAAAATTGATAGCAAATTGAAAAATTATCGATCAAAGTATATCAATGATAGCCATTGAAAATTGATAGCAAATTGAAAGGTAATATTTCAAGTGTTACTATTTTAAGGTTGCATTAATATTTCTTAAATTGAAAGCTATCACTGATAGCAACTATCAATGATAAGAATTAATAATAGCTACATTTGTATTATTTTAGGTCTAATTATTATTTATGTAATCAAACCCTTTATTTAATTAAGTACCGCAAATATACTAGCATTCCATTTATTTAGAGACAGAAGAACCATACGTCTAACTGAGTTAAAATCATCTAAATATGCGAGGGAGAAAATTCAACGAGAAACTGTCTTAGTGGGATTTCGATTTCACCATACGGGTCAACAAATTTAATTAATTGAATGCAAATAGCAAACATGTAATCATTGAATAAGTCAAATACAATTAATATTTTTTTCTCATAAGGTATCTAGTTTCGATAACCCTAGGAAAGGAAAGACTTTCAATTAAATTACGTTCATAATTGGCCATTAACTAGCGAAAACATACATCATCTTAAAGCAATAAATTAAATTAACAAAATTTTATGAAACACCTGGCGTAATTCGAATGACATAAATTTGAACTATTTTGAAATCTAGTTTTGATTCCTCACTCCATATATTAAATATATATATATAGAGAGAGAGGTCCTGAAAATTAATTACTAAAAGTTTGGCATATGAGAAGTCAATGTCCGAACCCATTACCATTACAAGCCTTGCAAGTAATGTGAATTTTGGTGCATTTGGTTTGGTTAGTCATTTCAGACAAACAAAACAACACCCACCAATTCACAAGGCGTAGGATAACACAAGGTTCGTTTTTGACTCCTCTTCCTCCCTTCTACTCTGTTTAATTTCTTTATATAGCTCACTCTTTTGAAATTAATTAAAGAAAAAAGGAAAAACATAAAATAGTGTCTATGAAAAATATAATTAATTCATGGGTTGGTCACACATGAGTGCAGCTCTAATCCGCTCCACCGTGCACTTGATGAGGCTGTTCACCGTCGCCACCGACCCAAGAGATAATTTGGCAGTTGGAACCGAGTCCACTAATATCTGAAAAGCAACGGTCAACAAGGAACCACCGGACCCGAATTCGAGAATTGCTGGAGGCCCATCAG
This sequence comes from Benincasa hispida, assembly GCF_009727055.1. NCBI lineage: Eukaryota > Viridiplantae > Streptophyta > Magnoliopsida > Cucurbitales > Cucurbitaceae > Benincasa > Benincasa hispida. The sequence continues at coordinate 51,545,612 of NC_052356.1, read as the reverse complement.
GCCCAATGGGCGGCCCATCAGGGAGAATGGCGAATCCAGATGGCAAGAGAGCCACGTAATCAGGGTCACCGCCGCTTAAAACCACGTTCATGGCGACGGTGTCGACTGGGGCGTAGATTATGTAGGAACCGGTGATGTCGTCGCTGCGGCTCTCTTGTAGTATCAACATGTTGCTTTGACTTGAATTTGCACTCTGTGAATTTAATGTGAAATTAATTGTGTGAGTTTGAGGAGGAGGAGGGGAAAATGTTGAATAACAAGCACTTACATTAACACGAAGTAATGACACACAGTTTCCTGGGTTTCGATCGTTGCCAATTCGAGCCATTTCTTGAACTAACCCACCGTTTGAAAGTATATCCCACTGCCAAAACAAATATTTCGTCATTGAGCTCACAAATTCATCTCTTTGCTGTAAATTTCACGTTTAAATTCTAAGTAAAATTTCGAAAACAATATAGTTATCAAACAAGGACTTGAAATTAAATACCTGATTGCGGGTGTTTTCGTCTCGGAGGAAATGGAAAACCCTATTAGGGAGAATTGGAATCCAGAAAGAAGTTGCTGCATTGAGAACAATTCCAGGAGGTCGACCTGGGTCGTCGAGGCTCTTTCTCGCCATGACACGAACATCGTCGGAATCAATGGTGGATAATGTGGTCCAGTTTTGTGCAGTAGCAGCCCCAACGCCACTGCAGAAACTCCTCACCATTCTCTCTGCTAACTTCATTACGCTCTTCCTCCCCTCTTGCCCTGTTACCACTTCACAAAATTATTGCAAAATTCAATCATTATATTACTAATTTTAATTCCCTAATTTAGAAAATTGAAACAAAAAATGTGTTGATTCATTTTTTTTTTTTTAATTTACCGCATATGTCTAGTGCAGGAATATTGGTAGATGAGGAGTTGGTTAGGCGTTGGCATTGTCGATCGAGAGTAGCCATCCATCGTTTCGCGCCGAAGGCAAGACCACATGTCACCACTCGTTTGTACAAATTGTGTACTGCTCGATCATCCACTTCTACATGTTCCACCCATGTCACCTATAATCAAATCATCTCATTTTAATATTTTTGTAATTACACTTATAAATTGATGTGTATTTGGTAGCTATTTAGACTCCGTTTAGTAATCATTTGATTTTTTTTTTTTAAATTAAGTCTATAAACATTACTGTCATCTCCAAATTTTTTTTCTTAATTATCTACTTTTTACTAATGATTTAAAAAAACCAAGTCAAACCAATAAAATCGTAGCTCAACTGGCATAATGTTTATACTATCGACTTCGAGTTTTGAGGTTCAATTCTTCCGCCCCATATTTTAGTTACAATACCTTTGCAGGGAAAAAAAAAAAAACCAATCCAAGCCAAAATTTAGAAAAAAAAAATAGTTTTTTAAAATTTATTTTTATTTTAAAATTTGGCTAAAAATTCAACTATCGTAAGATAAAAAAACAAAAAACAAATTAATTAACAAACAACGCCTTAATGTTTCGCTTTTGAAGATTGATTAAGATCCGTTTGATTTTTGAAAATATGATTTGCTTTTTTCATAATTCTTCTAATGGTTTCCATAATTGGAATTCGTAGCTAGATTAAAAAAAAACAAAAAGCAACTTAAAGAAACTTTCAAAACCTGGTTTTTTTTTTTTTTTTAAAAAAAAACAGCCCAAATAAAGATAGACAACAAAACAATTGAATCTTATAAATAGAAATAATGAAGTAAAATTAATTTAAAAACTAGGTAATTGCAATAAATATCATTTTTAGTAATAATAACTAATGAATTGTTTAGGGGCCATCATAGAATGAGTTTGTAATGTAATGTAATATAAAATCCATATTTAGATTGAGCATTTTGTATCCAATTTATAATACTAAACTCATTCTATTTCCAAAGTTTTCAATCAAACCCTCTTTCGTACCGTTTTCACGCTTCACAATCTCATTTCCGTTCCACCCTTGATTTCTTACTCATTCCAACACCCCTCATATTTTCGGTAATCCCCATTACATTCTAGCCTCCAAAACAATGGCACAACCCCTAAGTGTATAGCAACATTTTTTTTAAAAAAATGCAAATATAGAAAAATCTATTAATTATACGATCTATCGTTGATAGACTTCTACCAACGATATGACCTACCACTGATAGCCTCCTACCAATGTTATGGTTTATCATTGATAGATTATCTAAATTTTTCTATATCTACAATTTTTTTTGCATTGTACTATATCTGGTAATACTTTAAGTTTGATTACTATATTTGCAACTGCTCAATAGTTATCAAACAAGATTTCAACATATTTAGATTGACCTTCTTGCACTTAGAACAGTTAGAAAGTTAATAATATCTACGTTTTGAAAAATCACGTTGAGTTTTAAAAACTAAAAAAAAAAAAAAAACCATTGCAAATATAACAATTAGACCCAAAATATTAGTAGATATAACATAGTATAAAAAAATTACAAATATAACAATATTTAGATAGTCAATTAGTGATAGATGTCTGATAGACTTTGTTATATTTGTAATTTTTTTTAAAAAAATGTTATTATACACTTGGTTATGATTTCTAAAGATGCTATTCATCGCAATTATCCTAACAAAAATAGCTCTAATTTTTTGTTTCTGTTTTTAAATTTTACAAAGAAAGCAAATATTTCTTAAATGAACAAATCACAATAATGAAAAGAGGATGAAACAAGCATAAAAATAAAAATTAGACAACTAAAAACCAAATACTCAATTATAGTCAACCTTTTGTTAGTAAACGTTTGAATTATGAACCAAATTTCTAAAAATATAAAAATAAGTTATAGTAACTTTCTTTTTGGGTGAAAATATAGCTTTGTATTTTGAAAAAAACTCTTAAAAAAGTAGATAACAAAATAAAATAAAGTATTCAAGAAAGAAAAATAGTATTTATAAGATTAATGATGAAAAATAAAGATTTAAAAAAAAAAATGAAGAATATACCTTTGAGTAACCATTGGGAAGTTCTTGGATTAAGCAACCAGATGGTCTTCTTCGAGTCCTTGAAGTAGGAGTGGGGCGTAAATAATCGAGTGAAACATCGACCACAGCCCAACTTCTGTCTGCCTGCTGCTTACAGTATCTTACGAAGTAAATTTCTCGAGTCGGAACCAAAGGAGAAGCTACTTGCAACTCTGCCGTCATCTTCACACAAACCACAACCAACTTACCATTATTATTACCCATTAAACTAATTTGCATCAACTTCCCAATTTGTGTCTGTTTAATTTTTAAATTATAAAAAATAGGGTCTTTTTAAGAAAAGGTGAGAACGTACGATTTGTAGAGCTCCATTATAGTCATTACCAACTCCAGATGATAAGACTTCCAGTGTCGATGCTCTTGAAACAATCTCGCAAAATACGGTTGACCATTGATTCTGAAATATGTCACCATATTAAAAAAAAAAAAAATTAATTTTATGTCCAATAAGAATATATAATATTAGTTTAAACTTATAATTTGAACTTACTACAATAGTTTTTAACTGGTGAGTAAAAAGGTAATTAAGTGAAACTCACCACGTCCATGAGAATGTGGACAAGTTTTAGATGATTAAAAGCAAGAATGGAAGTTTGCCTTGAAGCTTCAAAGCTTAGTCCCACAATTCTAGGGCCAATTCTTGTAGAATAAGTCCTCAAGTACTCATCTTCATTCAGCATTTCCATGGAGTTTTCACCAGTAACCCACAATGGCTCACCTGCTTGAGCCATTTTACACACTTCTTCCATGGCTGAAACTGCAAGCTCAACAATTACTGGCTTATCAATTTCAGTAGTCACAGATGATTTTAACGTCATCGTCTGATCTCCCACTGATCCATACATTTCCCCTAACAAATTATGATCATCTGCTTTCAACTGTTGGCCCGGCTTTAAATTTAATGATGATCTTCCAACCCCAAGATGATCAAGCTGCCCTCCACATGGAACAATATGAGAAGAATGGGAACCCCATGCCTTCCCACCATATTTGCTACTACTGTTTAATCTCTCTATCTGTAACAGTTTTACATTAACAAAACCACAATCAAAACAAACGTAAACAATACAGAGATTTATTTAGTTCATTATAATTAATTACCTCATCTCTTAAATGTGCATTGTCAATTCTCAAATGTTGGGCATCAAAGGACATCTCTCCAAGAGCAGCAGGACCTCCACAATTTCGGCAACTTGTGTTGCTTAGAGCTTCCTTGTACCTCATGTTTTCTGCTCTTAGTTTCTCGTTTTGAGATTTCAATATTGCATTCTCAGTCCGTTCTTGTTGAGCCTACATGTATTTTTTCAAACTTTACAAATATTAGTGCTTAATTTATTCATTCATTAATTCCACATAAATCATTAATTAATCATTTATGTGGTGCAATCCAACCTTCAAATTTTGAATTCATTAATTAATCAAAAGGTAGCCTTAAGGTACAATCCAACCTTCAAAAGTAATGTTAGTGTTAATTAATTTAGATCTAAAGTAGGAAAAACATCTTTTTGGTCCCTAGGTTTTGTGTTTAATTTTCTTTTCATCTATATATTTCAAAACGTTATAATTATAACCTTAGGTTTTAGTTTTATCTCAATTTGGTCTATAAATTCAAAATTTATACTTTTAATAATGATTTTTCCTTAAATATTCACTTTCGTCTTCGGCCTTAATGCCTATTAATTAATTTAAAAGAAATTATGAAGTGAAACTTAAAAACTAATTTCTATAATAATAGAAAAAAGAGTGAAAATGGATTAATTATAACTCTTTTAACTCTTTTAAATTAATTAGTAGACATTAACACTAAAAATTAAAAGTGAGTATTTTATAAAACAAGTCGAGATTAAAGAGTGTAAATCTTGAAGTCTTAGGATTGAATCGAAACAAAAATTTCAAACCTCTAGAGTAAACTTGTAATATTTGGAAGCTTAGAAAACCAACCAATTATTTTCTCCTTTTTTAGGTATATGAGAAATCATAGTTTAGTGAAACTTGGAGGGAAATATTTTCCTAGGGCATACAAAACTTTTTATTGTTGTTCATCACATGGTGAGTTTCAACAAGTTAAAAAAAAAAAGGAAAAAAAAAGGAGATAATATTTAAAAGTAGGTATATATATATATATACACACGTTTTAGATGAGAAAGAAATTATTTATTTGGGAGCAGATAGGAAATTATTTGTACTGAGCTTCTTTTTTTTTTTCAGCGAAATCATATCAATGGGACAAAGTTGTATAAAAAATTGAATACAGAAACTAAATAGAATTAAAATTTATTAATTGCGAGGATGAAGGATGAGAAAGGAATGGTGGGTTTATGGAAGTGTTTTTATAACAATGGATAAGACGCAGAGACAGAATGAACTGTCGGTGCAGGGGAAAATAAATATTAATTTGCAGTGTTATTAATTATAAGGTTCGTCTGAAATAAATTCCATTTTCAATTTGCATTAAAAAAAAACAACTTTCATCCATTTTTCTGAGAAAATATGAAGGAAAAAAAAATCAAGTGAAATTTTTATACGTAGAAAAATATCAAATTATTTACCTAAATAGCAAAAAAAATACTGATGAACACGGATATATTTTTATGGGTGTCTATCATATAGTATCAATGATAGACTTGATTAAATTTTACTATTTTGTGTAAATAGTTTCTTTTATTTTTCTATTTTTAAAAAATCCCAAAAATTCAAATACTTAAATGAGTTTCAAAATAGTCTATTGAGTTTTGAATTTAGTTTCGATTTGGCTCCTCATTTTCAATATTTTATAATTTTTATCCCATAATTCTTACTAATGCTAATTTTTATATTTCGGATTAACTTTCAATTATTTAATCTAAAATAATTATATTGTGAAAATTTTAAAGTAATTTTAGGAAATTAAAGAAAATTAATTTAATCATAAGGTAATTATTTTAAATGATAAAATTGTTAGAAATATTTTCAAATGTAGCAAAACGCGTCTGTCTACGAGAATAGACGATGATAGACAGTGACATTTTGCTATATTTGTAAATAAGTTAGGCTCGTTTTCCTATATTTGAAAACAACTTTTAATCATAAGTATTTTAATTATTTTAAATTAGTTAATAAAAAATGATACTAAAGACTAAAAGTGAGTATTCATTAAAAAAAATCAAAGTCAACAGTATTTTTGAAATTGTAGGACTAAATTTAAGCAAAACTTAAAAGTTAAACATAAAAATGTTAACATTTTGAAACTTATGAATCAAATAGAAATTAAATTCAAAATTTAGGATTAAAAATGTAATATTACATCTTTTGAAATCTAGTGATCAAATAGAAATTAAACCCAAATCTTAAGAATAAGAATATATATATATTTTTAAAATAGGATAGAAGGGGTTGGATAATAGTAAAATAATGATGATTAGAATGAATTGGTAATGAAAGGAGTTATGAGTGAATGAGACCTTGATTTGGGTGCGCTTGTTTTGAAACCAGAACTTGACTTGGAGGGGTTCGAGTCCTAACTCATGGCTCAGCTGCTTTCTTTGCTTGTCATCTGGATGTGGACACTCCTTAAAGAACCTGAAACCATTGTTCCCACCCTATCTTTAAATTAAATCTCATATAAAACCTATTGTGCATACACACAAACATTTACCTAAAACAAACAAATGAAAAAAAAAAACATTTTACATGGTTGGATAACATTTACCCGTACTCATTCGAATCTCTAATCTTTTAGTCGATATCATATGAATCTAAATGAGTTATGTTCATATTGATTTAAGGCTACGTTTACCCCACTAAAAACGTAATAGATCAATGGAAATAAAAAAAAGTGAGCTCCACTTTATTACTTTTTGTTATGGACCCACATTCAAATCGGTTATGAAATGACAAAATCTAATTAATGAATAAATAGTACTCAATCTGATCGCATTTGAAAATTACGTCTTATCGTTACAGTTGAAAATTATCAATTTTGACATTTTTACTGTTACCATTACTGCTCGACTCTCAGAGATAGAGGTAGAGGTGGCGATAATAGTAAATTTGACAAAATTCATAATTTTAAGTAAATGCAATCAAAATCAATTCTATTGCATTTGCGATCTAAATTCATTACAATTGGTCAATTAATAAAATTTTATTACGATTACGTTAATTTTCATTATGGTTCAATAAATGTGATCTAAAAATAATAATATCTATATAATAATTGTGACAGCATTCTTCTTTTTACTTCACGTGGATAATAATAGATCTTTGACTTTCTTTTTGAGAAAAAATCAAAAGTTTTATAAGAAATCATTTCATAACCATTTTTTTTAAAATAATAAGTTTATAAATATTACTTAATTTTTTTTTACTATTTTTTTTTTATTTAAACTATTTTTTTACTATTTTTATTTTTTTTTATTTAAACTAAACCAAGAATGAAATAAAGAAAATAGTAATAAGAAATTGAAATTTTGTTTTTTTTTTCAAAAAAGATTTCTTTTAAGGACGGTGAAAAGCTCAAAGATGATGATAATAATAATAATAATGAGGTGAGGTCTCCATGCATCCCTATCTTTTATCCACAATTTTATTTTAATTAATTTTTAAAAATATATTTATCACATGACAAATTTTTATTAGACAACTATTTGGAAGCTGCACAAATATAGGTGTAACCAAAGCAACACCTAAACTTTTCTCAAAAAAAAAATTGAGAGAATATAAGCCTAATTTTTTTATTAAAAATAATTAAAGTGTTATCAAATCGTGCCCAAATTATCTATTTTATGTTTTATAGATCACGAATTTTAAAATGGACCAATTATTTTTTTTTTAATTTTCAATTTTAAAAGTAAATTTAAAATTTTAGAAAATTTTGAAGCATTTTTAATACATAACATTCTCTTAGATAGCTAAAATTTTAAACTTAATTAAGCACCAATAATACTTAACGATGGCCAAGAGAGCTTAGTTCAAGTAGGATTTGTAGTGGTTGAGGACCAAGAAATCCGTGATTCAAATCTTTTTATTCCCATTTGTACTAAAAATAATAGCAAAAATGATTTTAATCAATTGAGAATATTTGGCAAATACGTCGAAGTAAAAGATTTGAAGATTCGAATTCTACCCCTCAAACTAAAACGAAACAAAATTATTCTAAAGTTGTCAGCAAGCCTTAATTAATAAAGAGAGAAGAAAGAAGAGGATACTCACGCTTCCATTTCCTGGATTTGAAGCTGAGTATGGCGATGGTAACGCTTCCTCTTATTTCTCTGATTAAGAACACAATGTTCCTCTCCCAAAGAAGCTTCCATGGCGTCGGTCACCGATCTACTCTCGAACTCATCTTCTCCAAATTTTTCCAGTTCAGCTTCAAAGTTTTTCTGTGTCATCTCTAGTAGTAGATCCTCATGATGATCTTCAAAACCATGTCCTCCAAACATCTCTTCCTTCCTCAATATTCTTAGCTTCCTAAAATCTACAAACCCATTATGAAATTCAAGGGAAAGTTCAATTTTGCTGAGAGGAATTAAAGGCTCAAAACTAATGATATGGGAACTTTTATTAATTACACATTAATATTGATACAGCACATTCTGAACTCTAAGGAAAAATAAATTTATATGACGGTATTAATATATTTAACATGCAGAGTGTAAAATTTAATGCACTCCCAAAAAAGTTGTAAGATTTGAATTTTCTTGTTATATATATATAAAATTGATTTTCCTCTCCAGGTAAATTTCTGTCCCAATCCACAATGAGTTAGCTAAATAAAGTATAGAACATTAAATTAAGAAAATTGGATCGATGAAGGCTTTTCGTTTAAAAAACAAGCAGTGAAATCTTATTCAAACCTTGTTCGTCTTTTCATTGTGATAGGACCTAAATATATCGGGATATAACTACGGACGAAATTATAAGATAAACCAAATAATTTAAGGTTTTTAATCTTCTGTATCTCTTGAGATCACTCTCAAACCTCCTCTTCCTCCTTCCCTACTTATTGTATTTATAACAAACTTTTACCAACTATTTAGCTAATTACTAATATATCCTTAATTTCCCTCTAATACCATTCCTATCATATTGTTTGAAAGATATTTGCTTTTTTGCAATTTTCTCAAGTACAATAACTGCACAATATAAGATATCGAATCTTCAACTTTTTAGAAAAAAAAAAATCATACTTATTATTGTCGAACTAGTTCATTTTGACCTTTTTTTTTTTTTTTTTTAAGCTTGGTTGTATATTTCTCACATACTAGTTATCAAGTAAGAGTCTCATTTTTAGTTAAAAAAAAAAAAAAAAAAAGGAAGCAAGAGTGAAGATGGGGGCAGTAAATGACTTTCTTCCAAAGTTTAATACTCATTTTAATTTGATAAACCAAACCAATCTGAACTTAACTCAAATATCTTCACACAAAAAAAAATATATACATATATATATACATGCATATAAAGAATGTTGCAAGAAGAAAATAATTTAGTAGAAAAATGATATTGAAACTTCACCTTGTTGAATTGAGATGGGAGGTGAGAGAGTGAAGCTTAGTATTGGTTGCCATGCAATGTGAATAAAGGCTTCAACAAATAATCAGCACTTGAAGAAACCCTTAAATAAAACCCTCTTTTTTGCTTTCTTTCTTTGAAGTTGGGAAGACAATTAAAGATAGTTGGCGTTGACAATAAGCTAAGGGAGAGGTTTTGAAACAGAATGAGGAAAACAAGGCCAAAATAGACAAAGAGGTTAACGTAGTAAATAACAGCAACTGAAAAAAAAGAACATAAGGAGGTGGAGAAGGATGATTGGGGACAAAACAACAGACACCGACAACTTGAGTTTTTAAGAAACACAAAAACCAAGACACGAAAACTAAAACGTTCAAACGCTTTTCCCCTGAGTTTCAGTACTCAAGATTCCATTTAAACTACCACCTTTGATTTTTGATTTTTGATTTTTAAATTTTCTGATGATTGATTATGGTGAAGAGATGAATAGAAGAGAGAATTAGGGCCCTTTTCTTTTTCTCTTAGAGTTATGGGGGAAAATGCAGAGAGAGAGAGAAGAGGGTCAGAGATTTTGATGATTGAAAAGTTGGGTTTTATAAAGAAGGGAAAAAAAGGGTTCAGAAGTGGGTGTGAGTAGTAATGGTGAAAAATGGTTAGAATTAAGAGAGAGAAATGAAAGGGTTTCAGAGAGAAACAGTTGGGAAGACGAGTGGAAGTTGTAGTGTGACAGTAAATAAGGACTGCAGAGACAACACACAAGAATAAGAGACAGATCATTTGTTTTTTTCTTTTTTCTTTTTAATTTTTATGTTTATTTTTTTAATTTTCATGTCTATGCCTATTTGCTTAATAAATGTCTTAATTTTTAATTTAAAGATGAATTTTTTAACTTTCAATTTTGTGTTTATTATATTCATGAACTCTAAAAACGATCCAATGGAGTGTCAAATAACTCAACTCCAATAGTGAAGTTTGCACATTTGTCGAGTAATTTCATCTTTCTCTATATTTCTATATTGTACATTTATCGAAGAATTTCATCTTATAACTTTTCATTTCGAATACAAACTTACTAACTCTAACATATTAACTTCAGATTTTATAACTCAACTCAGTGCCCCAAACGCCTCTTCAATTTTTTTATGTTACGTCCATGAAGTTCCTAAACTTTAGGAACCATGTAATAAAATCCTATTTTCAATTTCATGTCCAATAAATCTCAAGGCTCTTAGATAATCGTTTGGTTATTTTATGGAGTTTAAATCGCAAATATGTAAGTCTTTATGTTTTATTATAATTTTCTGCTTTCTACTTAAAAGAACCAAGCCCAAATTTTGAAAATTAAAAAAAAGTGACTTTCAAAAACTTGTTTTGTTTTTAAAATTTGACTATAAATTTATATTTTAAAAAAGGAAAAAAAAAAAAAAAGATGAAAACTACAACAAAAAATGAGAGGAAACAAACATAAATTTCAAAAATAGAAAACTTAAAAGAAATTAAATTGTTACCAAACAAGATCTAAAATTTTCAATTTGTATCTCCAATAGGTCATCGACTATTTTGATATATATTTTTTAAATTCATGTATCTACTAAACATAAAATTGAGAGTTTAGAATTTTGTTAGACATAAACTTCAACTTTATATCTATTTAATTTTCAATTAATTTTATAAAAAAAAAATATTCAAGAGACTTATTATATACAACATAATTAAAAAGTTTGGATAGTTATTCAACATACAATTTAAAGTTTATAAATTTAATTAGACACTAAATTAAAAGTTCAACCCCTATATCTTAATAACATTGAAAGTTTACCTAAAGGGAAGCCAAAAATTACTTCCAAGTCTAGATACGATGAAAGTGTAAATAATATATCAACTTAGATAAAATATTTCATGCATCTACTAATCTTTTTATTTATAAATATCTTTCTTTGAAGAAAAAAACACCTTTTTGAAATTTTAAACTTGTAATTTATTTTTAATAGAAAAATGGTTTGGTCAGAATGAGAACACAGACGGCCGTACCTACAAAACATCACCTTTGCGCAGCTTTTCCATTAAAATCTAGAGAGCCCACCCCCATAACTTAATTTTGTATAACGCTTTCTTTCCTTTTCCATTTCCTCAACCACGATAAAGCTGCGTAATTCACTCAACGTTAATTAGAGAAGATAACATTGCACAGGTTATCGATTGAACAAAAAACTTATGCGATAAAGACAATTACTAAGCTTTAAAACGCTTTATTGTTTAAGATATGTTTCCTTCATCATCATGGGTTCAAGTGTTCTTTTGCTTCAACAATGACTTGTAATGTAGAGATTAGAGGGGGATTAAAGAAGGGGCCATGAGGGGCATGTGTCATCTCAGATCCAACTATTCTCATATATGTATAGAGTGTTTTCACCATGATGTTACGATATTTAAGGTATTTCTTAATTTGATATTTGATCAATAAAATTTATTGGCTTTTTTATAAAGATACAATGTAGATTAGTAGGTGTATCAGAATATCTTAACTAAGTTGACACATTCGTAGCATCCTCATCATATTTTGATACACATATCATTAGATAATAAAATTTGAGGTACAAAAGAAGCATCAGGGCTAGAGGAAAGCCCAAAGAAAAGCTGAAAATTACATTGATGGGCTGACCACTCTTCTCAAAGCCCAAATACTCAAGATCAACGTTGGAAAGATGAAGAAATGACTCATAAATATTCTGCCAAATCCTCGATACTTGAAACTCGATGCTCGACGTCTTCCTACTCGATCCTCGATGAGAATTCCCTTCTTTGTCTGACGAGTCTCTATTAAATCCTTGATGGAACTTGATGACAATAGAACTAATACTCGATCGTACTTGACGGTTCTTGAACGATACTCAGTGCGACTCGAAGTTGAAAACGATGTACTCGAAGCTACTCGATAGCAAAGAATCGATGCATGATTGACTCGATATTCATATTACTCGATGCGATTTGAAAGATAATTGAATGACGCGTAATATGTAGTAAAGAAAACACTCATATGAACAAGAAAGATAAGACAAGAAGATGGAGACACGGTATTTACGTGGTTCGATAAGATTGCCTACGTCCATGGGAAGATCTGAATTCTTTTACTGATGAAGATTGCATATAGATTTTGTTGTTTACAAAAAACTTAGGAAAATGATGATAACTCTCTGTTTTGAATTTAAAATCAGTGGTATTTATAGAGTATACCAGCTAACCATTTTCAACGTTAATTATAAACAAACAAAAATCTGAAGTATTTGAGTCAAAGCTTGTTCAAATTCTCCACTTTAACTCTAATGCTTTGCAGTCTTTTGATTTTCCTGATTCTGACCGGTTTGTCTACTCTGTGTCTGGAAGCTCAAAGCCAATCTATTCTAAACATTTAAACAATTTAAGCTTTGAAAAAGGTTTTGTTAACATGTCAGCTGCATTGTCTGAAGTATGAACCTTTAAAATTTATATCTCCCCTGTCTCAATTTTATCTCTAATGAAATGATACTTGATATCAATGTGCTTAGTTCTAGTGTGGAATTATGGATTTCGGGACAAATGGATAGTACTTTAGTTGTCATAGTAGAGTTTCACTACTGTTTGATCTATTCCAAAGTCTTTCAACAATCCTTTGAGCCACAATACCTCTTTGATTGCTTCTATTAAAGCCATATATTTAGCTTCCGTTATAGATAAAGCTACTATAGGCTGTAGTGATGCTTTCCAACTTATTAGATTAGGACCAAAAAGGAAAAAGTAACCTGTTAAAGACCTTCTTTTGTCCAAATCACTAGCATAGTGAGCATTCACATATCCATAAAGCTCTAGATTTAGTTCAGCTGACCTTTGGTAGACTAATTTTGAGGTTTAGACCAAACCAGGTACCTTAGGATCCATTAGTAGCCTCCCAGTGTCTCTTACCAGGATTGGACATATATCTATTAACTAAGCTAGCTGAATATGAGAGATTAGGTCGGGTAGAAATCATTAAATACATTAAGATTCTGACTACTTGACTATAGGGTATGACATTCATCCGTTTCTGATGTTCTTGGTCAGAATCCTTAGGTAGTTGAGGAAAGCTTAAAGTGCTGAGCAATAGGTAAGCTCACAGGTTTAGCATTATTTATGTTGAACATTTTAAGGATCTTCTCACAATAATTGGACTGATTAGAATAGACTCCTCTTTGTTCCTTTGAATTTCTATTCCTAGGACCTTGCTTGCTTCTCCTAAGTCCTTCATATAAAACTCTCTTTTTAAGATATTTTTAACATATGTTAGATCTCCTTTGGACCTACCTGCCAACAACATGTCACCTATATATATGAGTAGGTAAATTTTGTCCTTGTAAGAACCTGTATTTACATAAACACATATGTCAAATAAATTACTTTTGAACCTGATGCTAGAAATATAGTCATTGAATCTCTTATACCAATACCTAGATGATTGTTTTAACCCATATATAGACTTATTGAGTAAGCAAAAGAGATTTTCTTTTCCTTTTACTTCAAATCCTCTAGATTGCGTCATACAGATTATCTCCTTTAGATGTTCATGAAGAAAGGCAGTTTTGACATCTAGTTGATATAATTCTAGATTATTTTGAGCAACTAGGGATAGAAGAAGTCTTATGGAAGTCTGTTTGACAATAGAAGAGAAAATCTCAGAATAGTTTATTCTTTCCCTTTGAGTAACCCCTTTGTAACCAATCTAGCTTCATACCTAGGCTTTTGATCACAGGATACTCCTTCTTTAGGTTTGAAAATCCATTTAGAGGCAACAGGTTTATAACCCTTTGGTAGAGGAATTAAAGACCACGTGTCATTCACTTTTAGTGAATGCATCTCCTCATTCATTACTTCAATCCAATCCCTTGCATTAGCATAACTTGTTGCTTCCTCAAAGGTAGTTGGTTCTTGGTTAGTAGAAGCTACCACAACGTTTAAAACCAGATTCATATAATTCATTTCAATATATCTAGCTGAAGATGTGATAGTTCTCCTCCTTTGTCTATCCCTAGCTAAGACATACTAGCTTAAATCAGGTTGCTCACATGTTGTCTCCTTATGTTCCCCTATATCTTATCCAGTTTCTCCTGTGTCACTACGTTGGTTAGACTCAATTGGCTACTCAGTTGGTAACTCTACCTCAATTCCTGTGTTGGATGACTCTCCTTCATCCTCAACCTTTTTCTCCTTTTGCATAAACATCTCCTCTTCCATAAAGGTGACGTCTCTGCTCATTATGAACTTTCTCTCAACCAGATGCCACATTAACCCATTGACACCCTCTGTAAGCCTACAAACATGCACTTGATTGCTCCGACCTTTAACTTTTCCTTATTTTGGTTTACAAACCCTACACATCCAAAGTCTTTGAGGTTATCTAGATTAGAAGGATGATCAGTCCACTTTTCCTCAGGGGTAAGCAACTCTAAAGATGTATGAGGGCACTTATTCAAGGTATACACTATATAAGCTACAGCTTCTGCCCAATAATTTTCCCCTAAGATAGCATCAGAGAGAAAACACCTATCCCTTTCCATTATGGTTCTATTTAACCTCTCAGCAATCCCATTTTGTCGAGGTGTATACCTCATTGTTCTATGCCTAGTTATACCATTCTCACTACAAAATTTATCAAAGTGTTCATTGCAAAACTCAAACCCATTATCGGTTCTAAAGTATTTTAACCTTTTAAATGTTTGATTTTCTATCATGGTTTTCGATTCTTTAAACTTCCCAAGAACTTGGTCCTTGGTTTTAAGAAAGTATATCCAACTCTTCCTAGAAAAGTCATCTATAAAGGTCAGAAAATACCTTGTGCCACTAAGGCTTGGTGTAGAAGATGGTTCCCATAGGTCAGAATAGACCTAATTCAATGTTCCTTTGATGGTGTGCTGAGATTTTGTGAAACTTTGCCTGGTTGCTTTACCTAAAATGCAGTGTTCACAAAAGGAAAGGTGCTCACTGATACCTTTGGACAGAATTCCTTGCTTGGACAGTGCTTGCATCCCTTTTTCACGAATATGGGATAGTCTTTTATGCCACAAGTCAGCCTCTGTTAAGTTTACTGTTGAAACCGTGTAGACAGTTGTCATCATCTCTACTCCTCTCACAATGTAAAGGTCATTGACCTTCTCACCAACCAAAACAACCTTAGAATCCTTGATCACCTCAAGAACTCCACCTTTTCTTCTGCATTCGCACCCAATAGAGTCCAACATGCCTAGAGATTTGAAGCTTGATAGATCCATCCTTTAGCTTCAAGGATACTGAACCAACCCCTTTGATCTTGCAGGCTTCATTGTTTCCCATGTACACATATTCTCTATCTACTTCCTTGTAAGTATTAAACCAAAGTCTGAAAGATGTCATATGATAGGTACAATCGAAGTCAAGTACCCAGTCATGTTTCCCAAGAGGACTAATTTGGTTGGTTTGATTTCTGGTGGAGGCTAAGGCATCAGAATAAAAGTAGGAACCTTTAACCATTGAAGCTTTTGGTTGTTTTCCTTTCTGATTCTTCTCTTTTTCTTGGTTTAGCAATCTCTCATCAAGTAACCTTTCTTCTTGCAGTAGTTGCATCTCAGCTTGGTCTTAAGTTTGTGCTCTTCACCTGATTGGTTTTTATTCCCCTTAGACTGGTTATGCTTGTTCCTAGGTTGCTTCTTCTTGACTGACTGAATCTCTAACTTTCTTGTTCTTAATGCTGAAATGATGGCATTAGTGGTAACTAATTCTCTACCATCAAGACATTCTTCACCTCCTTATAGGCTTCGGGTAAAAAGTTTAATAGCACAAAAGCCTCATTCTCGTCGCTAATTTTCTCACCAAGGCTCTTGAACTCTGAGACTTTCCTCTTGAACTCATCCAAATTATCTGAAAGAGGCTTGGCAGAATCCATCTTAAACGTGAAGAACTTCTCCCTTAGATACATCTTGTTAGGGAGATCCTTGGTTGCAAAAAGACCTTCCAGCTTGACCCACATCTTGTAGGCCGTGTCTTAATCAATTAATTGCTTCAAAATACTGTCACTGAGATTCAAAACCAAAGTTCCATATACTGTAAGCTCCATGTCTTCTCTTTCTCGTGTTGATATAGTGGATGGCAGAGTTGATTGGTCCAAAAGGGCCTTGTATGCTCTCTGTTGTCCAAGAATGACTTTGATTTTGGCCTTCCATAGGCTAAAATCACCCTTCCCATCAAACTTCTCAACCTCATACCTTGCAACAGCCATTTCTAATCTGATCGAGTATCGAGTCTTGATGCTTCAAAAATGTTGACCTTGATGATATTTAAAAGCTTTGATACCACAAATTGTTGGGCTGACCACTTTTCATAAGGCCCAAATACTCAAGATCAATGCTGGAAAGATGAAGAAATAACTTATAAATATTCTACCAAATCCTCAATACTCGGAACTCGTTGCTTGACGTCTTCCTACTCAATCCTCGATGAGAATTCCCTTCTTCGTCTGACAAGTCTCTGTTAAATCCTCAATGGAACTTGATGAGAATAGAACTAATACTCGATCATACTCAACGGTTCTTGAATAATACTCGGTGCGACTCGAAGGTAAAAACGATGTACTCGAAGCTACTTGATAGCGAAGAATCGATGCACGATTGACTCGATATTCAAATTACTCGATGCGATTTGAAAGATAATTGAATGGCGCGCAATTTGCAATAAAGAAAACACTCGTATGAATAAGAAAGATAAGGAAAGAAGATGGAGACATAGTATTTACATGGTTCGACAAGATTACCTACATCCACGGGAAGATCTGAATTCTTTTACTGATGAAGATTGCGTACAGATTTTGTTGTTTATAGAAAACTAAGGAAAATGATGATAACTTTTTGTTTTGAATTTAAAATCAGTGGTATTATATAGAGTATACCAGCTGACTATTCACAAAGTTAGTTATAAACAAACAAAAAACTGAGGTATTTGAGTCAAGACTTCTTCATACATAAAAGCAACCAAATTGAGAGAAATAGAAAATGAGTTGTAACCCTTAAAAAGATTAGAGCGATAAGGCCAACAACCAACCATGGAGCAAATGGTCACCCAAATACTCAGATTATTGTCGTAATTCTCATTAAAGTTACAATTGTTTATTTCCATTCAGATTGTCTAACAAGTCGCGATAGTAGTGTTAAAGATAATAATGTTTCTCTTTGATGTCATACTTATACCACATAGACTAGTACAAAGAGAAATGATGTCAGTAAGTGGATTTAAGACTGTTCCTGGAAGATTTTGTTGCCTGTTCCAAACAAATTTGGCCAATCTACATTGGATGAAGGGGCGCTCTATATTTTCATTGCTTTCTTTGCACATGATGCACCAATTCAGATTGAGAGAATGATGCAATAGGATTAGGATAATTTAGTAAATTCAAACTAATCTTCATTAATTTTTGATTAATTACATTTTAGTTTCATAATTAGTTTTTAGTTTCCTTTTATTTATCATCTTAGAATACTATCTTACATTTAGTTCTCTATAGATAAAGGATTCTTCTCTTGTATTCAATAACTTTTGATTCTAATAAAATATTCACAATCTTGATTTTTAGAGGATTACTCCTTAAGAGCACTTAGGCTACACAATTTTGGTATCAGGGCAAATGTTTAGACCAATATTGACTGCTGTCAGTGGAAGATCGAAATTTTTTTGGTGACGCTGATCACAAGAGGTAGTTTCGTAAGAAAATAGTAATACTAAGCGAGATTAGGTTGAAGCATCTCCAACGTGTTCAAACCCCCTTGAGGAGAGGATAGTCCATATGGAAATTTTCCATGACAGTGGAAATGTCGAAATTACCATTTGTGCTTAGCTACTGTATTGATTGGTCTACTCCTCTTCCCTGGTCAGAATTGGGGAGCTGAATTTTGATAACGTTCGAGGTGGTTAAGTCCCCGTCCGGCAGGGGCCTACGCCGGTGTAACTTCCATTCCTTAACAACCGGATTTCATGCTCCCTTCACTCTCAGATTATTTATTGGCTTTTAAAATTCCCAATTAATTTATTTGTTAAAAATATATTTACTCCAAATTTATTAATGGAAATCTAAAGCAATTATGTTAGTGTTTTTGTAAACCTAAAGTTATATGTGAAAGTGATTTAATATCCTATATATTACTTTTGAAAAATTAAATGTAACGGAGTCAATCCTACTATAAAAATGATTGCGACATGAATTAGTTTAGAGACTCAGTATTTTTGGCATAAATCCTTAGTTATCAAGAACTCAATAATCAACCCTTTAAATTTATCATTTTTTTTTTCTTTTTCCATCTTTTGATAAGGCCTATAAGAGTCAACAGGTTTTTTCTATCATCTCTGATTTGTACTTTAAAGTCTACCTTAATGGTAGAGTATGGTAGATCCCTACATGACAACTCACTAACATGTGAATTTAAAAGGTCTAAGGAGATAATTAAAATATTACAAATATACACAAATTAATTAAATCAAATAGTCAATCATCGAAAATTTACGTGCATTCATATAAGCAATTATTTAATTACCTACTACCATCATTAATCACTTAAATTCAATTGGAACAATAAATTCATAATGATTAAGAAATCAAAAAAAAAAAAAAAAAAGAAAGAATTAGATCCATTCCAATGAGAGAGAATATGCCAAATAATTAAAATAATTGTTTCTTTTTAATTTTTTTCCTCCCTTTTTGAATCATGTGAATTTCCCCCTCTCTTCTATATTTTATATTTAAAATCATTCCTATATACTCCAAAGATTGATTATATTCAGGAAATGAACCAATTTATTTACAAATATAATAAAATGTCAATATCTATCAATGATCGACATCGATAGTCACTAATAGACATCTAATAGTGTCATTGACATCTATCAGTGATACTAATAGATGTCTATCATTATTTGTCAGTGCTTATCAGTATTTATTATTAATAGATGTCTATTAGTGTCTATCACTTTTTATCATTGATAGACAGTGACATTTTGTTATATTTGAAAATATTTCCAACAGCTTTGTCATTTAAAATAATTACCCTCATAAAAAAATATCTCTAAATTATGATGTTGGTTTCAATTACACTCTTGACTTAGAAAAATTTCATTTTAACGTTCAAACTTAGATTTTGTTTCAAAGTAATACTTGTAAACTTTTGACCGTTAAATTTATAGATGAAAACTTCGTATCTACTTATATGAACAAATCTAAATACATACATGAAAAAAAATACATGTACATGGCTCGCATATATGAGCCATCATTACAAGTTTTCTTCTTCCTCCTATCAATCTCAAGTCCTAACTTTTTGTTCTTTCATTTAGAATTTTCACTAACCTTAACTCCCAAATTTATTTCTCTCACATGTGTTTAGATTTGTTCATCAAAACAATACATAATACATAAGCATACACAAACATTTTCGCCCATAACTAATGGCAAAAACCTTCAGCGATATTTTGAAGAAAAAAAATATATCAAACTTCGAGAGTTAAAAATAAAATTTTTCAAAGTGTAATTTAGAGGTACGATAAAAAAAAAATTCCATAATGTATTTTTTTTGATAATTTAACCTAATTCTAAAGTGTCTTCCTGATCACCATCGATTTCTATTCTTTTTAATCTTTTCTAATTACATTTTCTCATCCCACCCCTTTAATTCTTCTTTATACTAAAACATGTAATTTTATAAAGTATATGCCTTCCTAAAATGTATAATTAACCCTCTTCACAAGTTAATACCGCGCAACGTTAATTATTAATTAATCATGATTATTTCTCTAATTTCTTCCTTTTTACGTAAAGGAAGTTAAACTGTCCAAACAACACTGATACTGGCAAAATAAAGGGTAAAGTAGTATGAGGATATTAAGCTTAAAAAATAATTCAACAAATTTATTCTTCAATTATTTTTCCAATATTACTCTAAACTAAAAAGAGGGAAAAAAAAAAAAAAGAAGATATTTTATGGTAAAACATGTAATAGTTCGTACTTATTCTGGTGGCCCTTTATTTGATACGTTTGGTCCACACATGGAAGCAGCTACCTAACTTGTTATGTGCTTGTGTCCGTTAATAACGATTAAACTACCTATTATAATATAGATTATACGATGAAATATATCTTTTAACTTTATTTATTATTAAGCTACTGAGTTTGGCCGATTTAAACTTCCCTATAGGCTATAGTGTTAAAAGAAAAATATTTATATATCTTTGTTAAAAGTCGATGGGTGAAGATATCCAACAAGTGGAAATCAATGTTAATTGGAGAGAAAATAACATTGCCTCCCTAAATCACCTCTCTGATAACATCTTAAATCACCAATTGACTTAAAAACTTAAGTTAATAGATTAATGTAAATTTAATATTATATCATCTAACAATCTTAATCTATCAATTATTTTTTAAAGTAGTAGGTAGGTTCAAATATCTCTGCCTCCACTTATTCATCTATTTTAAAAGACATACATTTATTTTTCCCCTCTTTCTTTTGCTTTCTATTGTAAATATACAATAATATTTCCTTATTAAGTTTTTATTTCTTGTATTCTATATTCACATTTGTTGACATCAAATTTTAAAGAAAATAGTCAAACCTTCACGTGACATATCGGTATAGTGTTTGCTACATACACTTTACTACTTAAGTCAGCGAGTAAAATAGTGTGAAAGTTTTAAAATACGAGAGTGAGAATTGGTTTACTTCTCTTAAAGTCATAATATTGTATTTACAGGAAAAATCTGACCTACAATAGCCATATTAAGATTTCAAAATATGATTAGGCTGAGGAATGCATTAGACATGCTCTATTTACGAAAATGGGAGCCAAGACTTGGTCAAGGCCGAGCATGGAAATTTCGGTCTTCTCCTTCAAGTCCATCTAGTTCTCGAGATGTGGTTTTTGAACTCGAGTCTTGCCATTTTTCTAGTTTGTTTGCTTATAAATTTCTTCAAATGTCGATTATATCATTTGGTCTAAAATCATCTATAACACATCGTCCAAAATTGTAAATTGTCTTTCAATTTTAAGAGAGTACATATATATATTTTTTAAAGAAAAAGGTTTAAAGGGCATGTATATATGCTTGCATTTTTTTCACCACACTTTCATGCATGCATGTATATACATGTAAGAGTGTAATTCGTAATTCATTTTAAATCATTTTAAGAAAAGGAGCACGAGTTTAGACTTTAGAGCATATAGAAAATCAATGATGGATCAACAAATTCCCTTATAAATTTATAAGGCAAATCACTACAAATTTATCAACGAAGTGTTATGGATATAAGTGCTCCTTATTTCTATATCAATATAATATTTCCTTTCAAAGTTTAAATTTATATGTATGGTTTTGCTTTTAAACTTCACTCAAGCGACCATTAATGTAAATGCAGAAAGTAATTTAAAATTCTCACATGGTCATGATTTATATCGAATAAAATAGAATATAATCATAAGGCACTCGTTATCTATTACAAGAAGCGATTTTTAATGAGCATTTAATGTCAGAATAAATGATAATACAAAAGGAAAAGGTAATATTCTTTTCAATAAAGGGGAGAAAAAAGAAATCAATAATTCAAATAATGAATTTTCAATTTCACCCCATGTTACATATTAATGTCAACCAACAATAATTTTCATTTATTACATAGTTATAAATAAAATGAATTATGCCCTGCAAAAAAATTCTTATAATTTAGGTTATATTAATGAACTTAATTTGGAGTCAAGTTGGGAAAACAAATTTGTGGACGGAGTTGCAGCCAAGCTTTAAAGTGGGTTGTCCTTCAAAAGCCCATCCTAATTAAAACAAAGCAGCTTAACTCAGTGCCCAATATTGCTTTGTTGTTTCTTGCAAGCATTCTAAGCACAAATATACATTGACTTTTGCCCACACATTCAATCAATGTGAGCATTTCCCATTCTACTTTTTCTGATTTTCAGTGCCTTTGTTTACTGTTTAAGCACATCCATTAATGTCCTTAGTGGCAGCAAAAACATAAAATAATTGCTTATAAAAAAAATGAAAAACTAGATCAACAAGTACTGATTGCTTAGTTTTTTCAGTGGTTTATTAAATGAAGTTATAAATTAAGCTATATTGTTTTAATTTAATATTGTTGAGGGTTACCCCAAGCAAGGCCTAAAATTTGTGGAAAGGCCCAAATCTAAAGAAAATTGGGTGAGAACATGGAGAAACGCATGTCTTCAAAGAGAAAAGTCAAAGTCTCGAGTTTCATGCTAATCAACTTAGTCGGAGAAAATATATTAATCAAGAAATAACTAAACCAAGCTTGACCTTTGCAACCTACAACCTCGAGCGTTGTAACCATCCTGATTCATCGGCGTTACACATAACCACAAATAAGTGTCGGAGAAAGGGCATTATAAATAGCTACATTCAACAATCCCCAAGAGGAAGAAGTAAGTAATTTTCAGAAGAAAACCCTAACCTTACTCTCTGTGCTTAACTAAACTATACACTTCTTACCAGGGGTGTAAAAATCTTAACCAAATCGGTGGACCAAACCAGTTTAGTCCAATTTTTATTAAAAGTAAAATGAAATAAAATTGAACCGAATCGAATCCCAAAATAGAAAAAAAAGAAAAAAAAAGATCTCTCGAAGTTCAAATTGGGCTTCAAGTTTGGAAGTAGAAAAAATTGAGATCCACTTGACTCAACCTAGCCTACTTCAAACTCAAAATGAACTGAGTCGGGTTCATCCGAATAAAATCGATCCAAGTCTGGTCGGGTTAGTTACAAATAGAATCTAACATGAACCAACTCACTCACACTCCTACTGCTTATACTAACAAATACTAACATCAAATCAGGTCGGTTTAAAAAAAAATCTTACCCGACCCGATCGTCTTACACTCCTACATCTTGTACTAATTTAGACATAAGAATGTGGTAGGTTCAGCATCACACCAATGAGAGTAACTTTTATGTAGGTTAGCTTGAAAGATGAAGTCAAATTAGAGAAACAAGATGACAATGCATGCGAGTTTTCCATGCCAATAATTATCAGATGGACCATTGATGTGAGTACTATATTAGGAAAGGGTTATTAAGGGATGTTGTTATACAGAAAGGTGAAAATAACTTCAAAGTAGTTACAAATTTGTTACATTCAAGTTACCTTTAAATACACTGTGTAACTAATTGTAAAGAGCAAGAGAGAAAAGTTGTACAGAGTGATCAAGAAGCTTGAGACTTATCTTGTAGCAATCTTGTAATATTCCCTAATAAAAAACTCCCGTCAGCTTCTCCATGGACGTAGACTATTCTTGACCGAACCACGTAAACCATCGTGTTCATCTTCTTCCCAATTTTCTTGTTCTATCGTGTACCTTTGATCCACCGATCGTGTAGCTTTTAGCCAACGATCGTTTACTTCGGCACCCCTATCGTGTAGACAACCATCGCTTTGAGCCTCATCGTCTAGATGATCTTCATTAAAGCCTTCATCATCTAGACGACTCTTCCCTTATAGTCTAGATGACCTCCAACTTTACATCCCTTCGCCTAGACGACTAAAGACTCATCGCCCCTGCGATTTTCGGCAACTCTCCCTCCGGTTTTCTCTTTTCTTTTCTCTCTATTTTCTCTGCAACAAAGAAAAGAAAAGTTTAGACATTCGAAGTCTACAATCAGCAGAAGTGCCAAGTTCTAATCTTAGCCATCAAAGTGTATGGTCGAGATCTC
Organism: Benincasa hispida; assembly: GCF_009727055.1. Taxonomy (NCBI): domain Eukaryota; kingdom Viridiplantae; phylum Streptophyta; class Magnoliopsida; order Cucurbitales; family Cucurbitaceae; genus Benincasa; species Benincasa hispida. Next base: position 51,521,346 of record NC_052356.1, on the reverse strand, counting down.
TCATCACATAGATTGTACTTTCAGCACATTGTTTTGTGTTTGTGTGAATAAGCAAGGTGGTATCCGGTATTCGTATAGGGCCTGAGTTTTTTCAAGCTCAAAGATCAAGTGCAGTATGTTATTCCAGCCCATATTTCTCTTATCAAGCCCAACAGATGTAAACGAAGGAATTTAAGAAATGTTTCACTTTGGTTTTAAGAATAATTTGATAGACTTACAAAATTAATTCTTGATGAGATTTGACTTAATTATTCAATGAGGATTGTTAGGTGTGATAACATAATTACTTTATATCTATATCGAATAGATAAACCTTAGGATCATTCATGCCAAATTGTCAAGAATATATATGTACTGAAATTGACGAATTGATAATGACTCCAAATTGACTCCGAATTGATAATGGCTCCAAATGGCTATTGTCTTCCTCAACCAAAAATCTAAATGCCCTAAGTGAGATCTTTCTTTAGATGGAATTCAAGAAAGATTGATTGCTTATTGTTTTGGTATATTGGGGACCATAGCCTCATGTCTCTTTATATACTAGTTCAATTAGGGTTACCATTAAACCCTAATTAACTAGGAATGAGCTTCTACCCATTAAGTCTATACTCATTTAGGAATCTAGGGCCTTAATTAATTAGATCACATAATATGACACAATCTAATAAAATAACCTAATGTGATAAATTATTAATCCACATACATTGCCTATACTTTAATTAAATATATGATCATTTAAATATATCTAACAATCTCCCACTTGGGTTATGTGTATGTACCTGATATAATTAAACCACATAAACTTTAAGCGCGTATAAATAGGTTATTTCAATAATAGAATTCTAGTTCAATCTGGTCCATTTCCTGTATTAGCACAGAATCAAGACGGCTTTTTGTCACTACCCTCGTAACAAAACCTTCCTTCATCACCAATTCCAATACATTCAATGACATAGATCAAGTATAGATGGATACATGGAAACTACATGCAAAGTAATCTAGATCATGCCTGTTTCCAACTGGTCCAAATTCCTTAGTGAGATCATTCTTACAACTTTATGCTAAACTGCATTTGCAAAACCGCATGCATGATAAACAAGTTCAAATAATAGAACTTAAACCATCAACTTTATTCTATATAGAAAATAAACAAATTAAGGTCAAAGAACATCCTTAATAACAAACTCCCATTAAACCATGGAATCAGAATAGTGACTAACACCCATGTGAGCAACATGCTCATGAAAAACTTTAGGTGTTAAATCTTTTTGTCAATGGATCTACCACCATAGAGTTTGTTTCTATATGTTCTATCGAAATTTGACCATTCTATACTCTTTCTTTAACAACTAAAAACTTTACATCTACATGTTTTGACTTTGGATTACTTCTGTTGTTGTTGGAATACATTACTGCCGACTTATTGTCACAAAATAATTTTAGTGGTCTTTCTATGCCAACCACTATCCGCAGCCTAGTGACAAAATTTTCCAACCATATTCCATGATTAGATGTCTCATAATATGCTATAAACTCCGTAACCATAGTATAAGAAGCCATAATTATTTGTTTAACACTTTTCCAGGATAAAGCTCCTTCAACCAATATGAAGATATAACTTGAAGTGGATCGCAAAGTGTCTTGACATCTTACATAATCGAAATAAGAATACTCAATGATCTCCAAAACTTCTGATCTTCAATAAATGAGCATATAATCTTTTGTTCTCTATAAATACGTCAAAATCCGTTTGGGTGCTTTCCAATGATCCATCCCCGGGTTGCTCAAATATCTGCCTAACACTCCAATTATGAACGTAATATCTGGACGCGTACACTCTTGAGCGTACATTAGACTTCCACCAATCAATGCATAGGGAACCTTCTGCATCTCCTTAGTCTTGAGTGTGGTTTTGGAGCATTTACCTAAATGAAATTTATCTCCTTTAGCGACTGAGGTATCTCCTGGTGCACAATATTTCATGCCAAATCTACTCAAAATCTTTTAAATATAGTTCTTTTGTGACAATCTCAAAACACCTTGAGAACGATCTCGTAGTATTTCAATTCCTAATACAAAATAAGCATCACCAAGTTCCTTCATCTCAAAATTTCTTTTTTAGAAAACTCTTAGTGTCATGTAATAAACCTAAACAAACACCAAAAAGATTGATTTACTCCTACTGAACTTGTGATATATACAATCTTCCACTATAATCACCTAAAAACCAAAGGAGATTATGACTTTATGGAATTTTTGATACCATTGACGAGAGGCTTGCTTGAGACTGTAGATAGATTTCTTCAATTTGCACACCATAAACTATGAATTTCCAGACACAAAGTTTTTTGGTTACACTATATAAATCGCCTCATCAATGTTCCCATGAGAAATGCAGTTTTTACATCCATCTAGTGTAGCTCTAAATCAAAGTGAGCTACCAATGCTATGATTACCCTAAATGAGTCTTTCGATGAAACTGAAGATAAAGTCTCTTTGTAATCAATGCCTTCCTTTCGAGTAAAACCCTTTACAACAAGACAAGCCTTATATCTTTTGATATTGCCATGTGAATCCCTTTTGGTTTTAAATATCCATTTACAACCTATAGGTTTCACTCATCATGGAAATTCAACAAGTTCCCAAACGTCATTGTCTTTCATGGATTTTATTTCCTCTTCCATAGTATTTATCTACTTTTGAGAGTTAGAACTTTGTAGAGCTTGTTGAAAGTTGATTGGATCATCTTCCATTATGCCCACATCATCCTGATGTTTTTGAAGAAACACAATATAATCATCTGGAATTGCACTTCTTCTCTCTCTAGTAGATTTCCTTAGTGGCACTTCTTGAACTTGTTGAGTTTGAATCTCAGGTTCAATAATGGAGACTTCAGTGTTGTCTTCTTCTATAATTGGTTCAATAGTGAAGTCAGGAATTGGAGCTTGAACATCATTTATAACCAAATGAGGAAAAGAAACTAATTCCTCTTTTTTTATTTACATCTTACATTTAGGAATTTATCCATCTTCCATAAAGGAGCCGAATGAAACCAAATGGGAAAATTTTCTCTTGTTACATGAATCCAATTTGCATTTCATCTGGGAAAATCCATCTTTTTCTCAACTTTTTATCACTCTTCCCTACTTACTACCAACCTTGTTATTTCGGGGGAACTCGATAGGAACTTCTTGGCATGTTGAACAACACAGTGACTAGCTTGCTGAGGCAATTTGCCTTATGTTATCTCCTCCTTCCCAAACTCAACATCCTCAAGGAATCTAATATTTCCTGGCTCAAACAATAATCTAGAAGTGGGATCATAAAACTTGAAACCCCAAGATCGCTTAGAATACCCAACAAAATACCAGTTAATATTTCTTGAGTCCAATTTTCTTTCATTAGACTTGTAAGGCCTAGCCTCAGCTGGCAACCCCATATGTGAAGATGCCAAATACTAGGCTTATTTCGTATCCATGGTTCGTAATAGATTTTAACTATTACTTTACTATCCTATTAAGGATATATACTACAGTCTTTAGTGCCTCACCCCAGAGAGATTCTGGTAAAAAAGAATGACTAATCATACTTCTTACCATATTCTTAAGTGTTCTATTTCGTCTTTCCGCCACACTGTTCATGATGGGTTTGCACCACATAGTGTATTGTGGGACAATTCCACATTCCTTTAGGTATTTGAAAAAGGGCCTTGGACGTTGTTCACCTGATCCATCATATTTACCTTAATATTCGCTGCCATGAATTTTCTTTCCAAGTTAAAGTTCAACATTAGCTTTGAAAGATCTGAAAATGTCCAAAGATTGTTACCCATTTCTTGAATAGTCATCTATGAACGTGATAAATTGTTGTTGTCCATTCCAAGAAGCCATAGGGAATGGACCAAAAATATTTGTATGTATTAGTTCTAAGACGTCTGAGCATCTATTGGCACCTAAATTTATCTCGATATCAAATGCCTTTAATTTACCTATGAGATTGGAGATTTCTATAATGTACTCCCTTATGTTCACATTACCCTTATACCTCATAGAAGTTAAAGAACTCAAAACATTAATTGTTTCTCATTTTTTTCCCCTCCATTTTTAGCAAAATATTTATCAATTTGAGCTAGGAACTTATTAGCATTTTCACTTTCCATGATAGAGCCCCAAAAAGACTCTGGAATGGAGTGTCTAATGATCATCAGACACATGCGATATGACTGTTCCCATTTCTTTATATGAGTCGTATTCGGCAGTTCCTCGATAGAAGTAGGTTTATCGGTCCTTAATGCAAGATCCAAATCCATACACCCGAGAAGTATCTCCAGACTTTCCTTCCAAATCTTGAAATTCGATCCATTCAACTTAGGGATTGAACTTAGATTTCCGAATATTTGAGTAAGACTAATTGAAACAATAAACATCAAAACATATGCTCACAATTAAAATATAATAAAATAATTTCACATATATGGTAGACCCCTTTAACAATATGCCTAGCACAACATTGATGTCTAGCCTTTGAGCAAAAACAGAAACTGTAAATGGTACTCTCAACGTAGTAATCAAAGTACTGACAATAAACTCAGTCAAAAAATAGTCTTTCGTTGGACCAACTATTTTCCACATTAGTAATCCTTATAATTGCCACATGCTCATTACCACATTCATAACTACAATTTGGCTAAATAATTATGTTTCTTTGGACCGATAATTATCCGCATAAATTCATGAAAATGCATATTTTATATTTCATAATTAAATTGATCTAGATAATAGAGACTACTTTGGTAACATATCATTTTTTACCAATTCAATCTAAAATATCAAACACAATAATATAATAACATTATTGTACAAAAATAAAAGAGGAAGAACACCAAATAGTCTTTACCAATATTCACTTAATAATTGCATACACATAATACAATTACAACAACATAAACATGTGAATATTACCAAAATTAACAATCAAATTTTAGATTTGAATTCACAAACTTATCAATCAAGAACTAAGAACTCTTTTCAAGAATTTCGCCAAATTATTAATCAAGAAAACTTAAGAAATGTGGGCAATAAATTCAATCGGCAATTAATCCAAATAGTTGACAAATTCAATATTATCAAACTATTAAAAAAATAAACTCATAGAATTCAATCATTTTTTAAAAAACCTTAAAAGAAGAAAACCACTGATGTCCAAAACTATCAATCACAATTGAGTTTTAGAAACTCATATTCATTAATTAAGTATTAACATAACTTTTTGGTTAAAAAAAATAGAAACAATGATAACTTTTCCATTATTAATCAAATTTAAAATCGTATTCATAAAATCATTCGTTAAGAATTAAAGAATAAAAAAAACTGATAATTAAAACCAAGAATCGCCGACAAGACTTTAATCGATAATTGACCGATACCTTCATCCAACGGTAACTCCAGTCAGTCATTGACCAAAAGTCTTGATAGGCAAAACTTGCAGTAGAAACCTAACTCCTTCAGTCGGTCTTTAACCCTTTTCAGTGGATTTCATCACATTGGTGGACTTTTGTCAAGAATGTTGAACTGAACATCCTCAATTTTGACAATAATAGGAAACCACATTCAATCAAAATAATCAACAAAAAAATCACTTTAATCCACCACTAGCACATCATTCATAATCGGTGATGGGTATGCCAAATACCATCGACAAGAACGCGGATTGCAAGAACACATACTGTCGAAGAAAAAAATGACTGCAGAGATTTCCAACCTAACGCTGGTGAGATTTACAGCGTTGCTATAGTAAGTCGGTCGCTTGTTTTTTAAAATTCTTTAAATTCTTTACCGAAACCAAAATTTAATCAACAATACCAATGGAAAATACTAAAACTAACAATCCAACATGAAATTCATGCTCTGATACCACTTGATAGCATAATTATTTTAAATCTATATTGAATTGATAAACTCTAAGATCATTCATGCCAAATTGTCAAGAAGATATACATACCAGATTCCATTGACGAATTGATAATGACTCCAAATTGACTCTGAATTGATAATGGGTCCAAATGGCTATTGTCTTCCTCAACCAAAACTCTGAATGCCCTAAGTGAGATTTTTCTCTAGATGGGATTCAAGGAAGATTGATTGCTTATTGTTTTGGTATGTTGGGGATCACAGTCTAAGGTCTCTTTATATACTAGTTCAATTAGGGTTCCCATTAAATCCTAATTAACGTACTTCTACCTATTAAGTCCATACTTAATTAAGAATCTAGGGCCTTAATTAATTAGATCATATAATATAGTCCAATCTAATAAAATAACCCAATGTTGATAAATTATTAATCCACATACATAACCCATACTTTAATTAAATATATTATTATTTAAATATATCTTAACAAGGTGCACTAAGTTGAGTTATGAAACCTAAAGTTAATATATCTATAGAGTCAGAAAGTCTATGTGTTTGGGAGTGTAGAATTGTTTAGGTCTAGAATTAAAAAGTCCATGTGGTATAGAGTAGTTATTAAGTTAGGGATATGTGGTGCAACTTTTTGTAATCTAAAAAATGGTCTTCTCGTGACTATTTTTGTCTTCATAACTTTTTGTTTAATCCTTTAACTGTACACATATTTTTTTAAATTTTTAAAACTTAATTGAGATGTCAACTTAAAATTTTCACATATATTTCACAATGTTTTACATGTAACCATTGTATTTGAGATAGATAAAATAGTCATGTTTCATATAAACAACATACGAATGTGATATGTAACAAAAAAAAGTAGATCTTCTAGGGGTTTAGGATTACTTTGTACGGTATATTTTGTCAAATTATTGTTGGTTAGGTTTTATTATGCATATATGTTGGTTTAGGAATACAATCAACGTTCCACATTGGCTAGATAAGGAGATGAACATGGTTATATATAAGGGAGGAAAATTATCATCATTAATATGATACCACTCAAAAGTAAAGCTAGTCATGAGAGTTATTTATGTCAGAAGTGAACAATAACATATAATCTTGGAGATATATCTAGAGGTTTGTTATCCCTAAAAAGTGATATCAAATCAGCATCAGGCCCTAACTTAGCCGTGCCAATAGAATCTTCAAGTGTCGAACAAAGAAGTGGCTAGCCTCAAAATATGTAGTCATGGTGGCAAACTATCTGTGATTGAGCTTTTGAACCAATGGTGAAATATTTTTCAAAAAGTCATTTTCATTTAAATATTTTTTATTAAAACATGATTAAATAAAAATTAAAATGTGTAGTTACATTTTTCTCAAAAGTGATTTTATAAACAAGTTTGTTTGGTTTGGTTAATGCTCAAAGTGATTTTATTAATGTTAAATTACTATATAAAATGATTATTTTTTATTACAACATATGAGGTGGGGAATTGAGTCTCTGACCTCAAGGCCGATAGTACAAGTTTGATGTTAGTTGATTTATGCTTTCGTTGCCTACATAAAAACGACTATTAAATATTATGAATTAATAATCTCAATTTTAAATTAAAAAAACTTTCACATGCCGAGTTCTTTTTTAGTATATGATCAGCTGAGTTGGTCATTAGAGTTAGTTGTTGAAAATTATCAAAGCACTGGGTGGTCAAAATTGGTCATCGGAGGTGATCGTCATAGTTAGAGTCGAAGGTGGTCCTTGAAGATGATTGTCAGAAGTATTTAGGAAAGTGGTTGTCAAAGTTTGGTTGCCAGAGATGGTCATCAAAGCATGTCGCTGAGGTGGTTGTTGTAGGTGGTTATCGGAGCTGGCAATTGAAAGTGATCATTAGAGCATGTCACTGGTGATGATTATTGCCAAAGTTGGTTGTCGGCAATGACCGATCAGTGAAGTCATTGAAAATATTGGAATGAGGCAAAGAGAAAGAGAGGCAGATAAAACTCATTGATAAATGTACAAACTTCAATAGTGAGTAGAATTGAATTATTTAACATCAATTTGTGAAGTTGGTGAGGCCTAGATTGAGTTAAAAACCTAACTTAAATCAATCCAAGTCAATGCCCCAATGTAAGACCCACAGGAGGTTCTCTAACCATGAGATATTTGCATATAAATTAGTTTAATTTTGAATTTTCTTTTAGTTCGAGGGTAAAGTTTTAAAAATGTAAAAGAGAAGAAAATTTAAATAAAAAGTTGCTAAATTACAATTTCTCTTAAAAAGGAAAAATGGAGAACAATAGTTTCCACTCGTGAATATTTAGTTTCTTTTAAGAGAAGGAAATTTGATTGAGCCAAAAATAAGGACGTTGTGTGTTTTTATATCCTCCAAATTTTATGAGGTTTACTTTACTATATTATTGCTTAAACTGATATAGAAAGAAATAAAAAAAAAGAAAATGTGAGGATTGAGGCAAAAAAATAAGTAGATAGAGATTTATGGATTAACTTTTAAGTACGAGACTGTCATGGAATCTTTGTAGGTATTCCTTTTGGGGATACCTCAAGTTAAAGAAGTTAAAAGAAGTAGAAAAGCTCAATCTTGAGGATTTCTATGGACTTATCTTGGAGCAAAAATAAAAGAAATTAGATGAGGATAAAAGAGAAAGATTAGTTTACTTGTATTATTCTTGAATTTTATATGAGAAAAACTAAAAAGAAGAAAATTGTTGGGATTGAAGGAAAAAAAAAATAAAGTAGATAGAAAGAAATAGTAAATTTTGGTTGACTGAATATTGAGGAAAAAGCTGATGAGCAGTGAAAAAAAAAAGATAGGTTATTAAGAAAGGGCATGGTGACAAGGACGAACATATCGTTATCTAAATAAATATCGATAGGTTAGATTTACGGATATATCAACGGATATTTAAATATCGATGGATATTTTAGAAAGAATCATGGATATCGCACAAATTCATAAAAAATATTGTGATTTTTTAGTGAAATTTTGGAATAAACATATTTAAGTAATAAACTATGACTTTAAGAATAATAGATACTAATGAAGACTGAAAAATTATTGTGTACGAAATATTTTATTAATAAAGTCTAGGTCATACAAAATGAAGGTCAAATACAAGACTAAATAATTAAAAGATGATCTGAGAGGTACTAGCACAACATTAGCATAATTCATTTGATAATGACAATATTGCTCCCAAGTCATTGTACGTTAAAAATTTATAACATAATTGAAAGTACGTCATCTATGAGTCTCAACATCAACCCAATGATATGATTAGAAGGATACTCTTGGATCAAACTGTTTCATTCAAATAAGGATAGTCTGAAGAATGTAGATAACATAAAGACTCTAAGTCTGAGTCAATTTCACTAGGAAGTTGTGACCATGTATAGATTGATGTCTTAAACCCATCACTATAATCACAGGAATCATAATAACTCGAATGACTATAGTTACTATTGTTATAGACATATTAACCATGTCCATATTGACTGTCCAAACTCATCCCCTCCATACTTGAAACAAGAGAATCATCATCAATATGTGGATCTTCTATAAATGAAAGATTTTCCTATTACTCCAATTCCTAGCCCTCCAACTTGTGGTCATGGTTGGAGTCTTGTGTGGCATGCGTGAATTGAATTCACCAGTGAAAGGGCTAATTCCTAGCCCACTAACTTTATGAAAAAAGAACTTACCCGTCAATATCTCTATTGGGTATGTGATTTTACAGATATATTGTGGATATATCATCAATATAACGAGATATTTTCGACTTTGTGGTTTCTAATACACTTGTATGCTAATTGATCTATGCCCGATTTGACAATTATGGTTTGTGTTCTTAACATTAATTTGGGTATTTGAGATTTCAAGGAACTAATGGTCATCTCGTAATTGTTTACTATTGTAAAAGACTTATGTTGATGTTTTCTTGGTTTAGCATAATTGAATTCCAAAAGATTTACGTTTATGTGCAATTTAGCTATAATGACTTGTTTGCATTATTGGAGCTCATGAAATGTACATTTCTAGAAATTTCTTCATTTCAACCATTTCACAAAAGTTCAAAATTATTTGACAATAAATCAATTATTCGTGACTTTGAGAAATCTTGTTTAAGAAAGAAAGAACGTGATTTTAGAATGATTTGAGGATTGTGTCGAAGGATGATTTTTAGAGTGATTGAGGATGAAGAGTTTTAAGTTGAAAGTGGTTTTCAAACCACTAAATTTTGTACCGATGGTAATTTTCAAAATTTTGGAATTGTTGGGTTGTATGTCCTAAAATTTGCAGTTTGTAAACATTAAACATGTTTTATTTTGCAATAAAGATGTTATTGAGATATATTCAGTAAAGTTGTTATTGAATATGTAAATTGCATTGATTAAAGCCTAAATCCAATAAACTAACGAACCCCTGCCTATAGTATGAATACTTGAACTTTATGTAGAGACATAAAAGTGGATCAAGTTAGAGTATATAGCCAAAACGGTTTATAAGTATACTGATAGGGCTGGGTACCTTATCTTGGAAATAGTATGGATGTGGTCCATTTTGTCTTCAAGACAAACGATGTGATCCTCAATCATTCATGTAGAGACATGCAAGTGGAGACATCCTATACAAAAGATGTTTGCATGGACCAGACCATGAAATAGTCACTTTTCTTTATAATGTTGTTTATTGTTAAAACTGACTATTTTATTTCGATGACCTAAGGTAATTAGATCTTAATCCTGAGCTAACTATGAACTCCTGTTTACCTGAGATTATCCTTTATTTTTCATGGGTGAGAATTGCTCAACATCACCGCTCAATAAGCCTTCCATTTTACGGGTAAGACCGGGTAGATAGTTAGGGATATAGTCCTATAATATGGAATTTCGCTCCTACTCGATTTCAGGGTTAGCAAATAGATTGTTTCCTTAAGTATCGACTTTTAATCTTGAATAAGGGGCCTCACCTTCTCCATGACTTAGATAGACTCGGTTTATTGGTAGGACCATAAACCAGTTGTTCATTAGTGGATCAGTGGAGGCTTAAAGAACAATATTTATTACAGAGATAAAATGGTAATTTTGACCCAACTATAAATATGAACAACCTGTGAAAGATCGACTTACCGATCATGGTTAAATCAAGTGGATAGAAATATGTCCACAGTGAGGAGAGTGCAGCTACTGGACTTTAGTGGAGTGTGTTGGTAGTTAACGAATGTTGGTTAATTCGGTTAAAAGTGTTTAGCCAATTAATCTCGGATCATTGGAGCTCATGAACTATAGGTCCATTAGGTCCTCATGCTAACTCATATCAAACTAAATATTAGAACAGTGTGATGAGTGAGTTTGAAGTGTTCATATTTGAATTAGGAAATAAGCATTAAATATATGCGATATATTTAACGGTATATCCTTCAATTGAGAATTAAATGATAAAGTGAGAGTTGGAGATATTTAAATAAGATTTAAATATCAAAAGTATTAATAAGGATTCATCGAGATTAGTGTCGGATTTAGTAATTGAATATTAAATTAAATTAATTAAATTATTTAATGAATTATTTAATATTAATTTGATTGAAAATTAAATATTTGAATTAATTTTGAATTAAATGGAATTAATCAAAGTTGGTCAAAGTCAAATTTAACTTTACCAAGCTTTGAAGATCAAAAGTCAAAAGTTGACTTTACTAAGTGAAAAATTCCAAAATAGTCTTGAATGAATTTTAAATTAAAATTGTATTTAATTGGAATTTGACTAATGTCAAATGTTAACTTCAAAATAGGCAAAAGTCAAAATGTTGACTTCACTTAGTGGAAAGATCCAAGAATGATTTCTAGTGGAAAAATCCAACTTTTAGTGAATTAGTGAGTAATTCATTTGGCAAAATGTTGATTCCACAAAATGCCGCTTATCCCACCAAATTGAGTGCATTTTGAAGTGTCAAAATTTGGTTAACTAAATTTTTCATGAATTGTATGTAATTGTTCTATAAATAGGATGTTTTGATAAAGATTAAACTTCTTGGCCATTTTGGTGATTTTCAAGTTAGTTGAAATACAAATTCTTCTTGGCAACTTAAAGATTCTAAAAGAGTCTTAGAATTTAAGTCCTCAATTCTCTCTCAATTTCCATTCTAAATCCATCCCTAATGTAGTTACTCAACGTATCCCATCATCTTGTTCTAAGGCCGAAGAATAGTGGGGAAGACCCTCGTGGTGGTTCACAGTCAATTCGTGAGAAGATTGAAGCTGAATTGGTGGTCAATTTGGAGCTACAAAGGTCGTAACCCAAACCCCAAAGCTATTTGCATGCATATTTTATCTTTAAAATTAATGAAATCCAGAGTGCTTAAAATCCAAATTTTTTTCGCATGCACATTGTTCATTCTTACACGAATTGGTTCCTCACACGCTATATAGATGTCACACAAGACTCCTTGCAAAGTTAGAGACAACAACAAAGTAACAGATAGTAAATCAAGCATAAATACATAGGAGTTGGTAACCAAGTTTGGTAATCAACCACCTACGTCTGGGGGGCAGAGTGCCGAGGAAAGATAATCCACTAATATGTATAAAAGTCAAGCAATTACAATTGTACTTATCTGTAAATAATGAAGATTAAAGTAACACACTAGAGACCAAGTTAGCTAATCACCTAGGCTTCCCTTAGATATGAGACTCCATCTCACTTAAACCTAGGCTCCCATTAAGTATGTGAATATTAGTGCTATAACACTTAGGCTCCTCCTAAGTGTGTAAGACTCCCTCTCACTTGAAGATATCTTTCCTCCTTCTTGTGAACTCCTTTCACATGAGAACTTATGCTACCCTTAACCCTTGAGAACTTCCTTTTCATTGCATAGAAACTAAGTTCCCTCTGAGTATGGAGAATTCCTTCTCGATCAACTTTGTCTTAGGCTTCCCTAAAACTTGAAAACTTCCTTCTTTGTTCGGATGGACTCACAATCTTTTGATTAGAAGGAGAGCCAATACTTATCTCATTTACGTTAGCTACATTAGTTGGGCTATGTTCAACAACAAGATCAAAATTACCAGATACAGAATGAACTTTGGAAACCCTAAGTTGTTTACTAGTAACAGATGAGGGTTCACCACTATTATGCATAGTTTTTACTTTGGTGTTTTGACTTACCACACGATAATCTTTTTTAGATTCAGAAGAATTACTAGAAGAGGATTTATTTGATGTAGATAGAATAGACTTACCTGAGCCCACCAAATCAATCATTGTCAAGGCTGCTAAAACGCACCTAAAATGTGAGTTATTTGCCTTTGATTTATGATAATTTTTACATGATTATTGTTAGATTTGATGGTGTTTGCTAGTATTTTTAGGGTTATGTTTGGGATAGAGATTAAATGTCAAAATGAAAAAAAAAAAAGCTAAATAAGCCCAATGAATTCAAATCTGAGTCAAGCATCGAAAAGAGGAAAGAAAACATGGAAGAAAACATGAAGATGTGGAAAAACAGGGTAGCGTTGAGTAAAGCGTTGCGACACTACCCTGGGCACATTTTCTCGAGGGATTTTTGTGCAGGTTTTTATTGTCTGCCATCTTTGGTGCATCATTAAAATATTTTGATTGTCGTTCGTCATTGTTTGTTTGTCATGGAAAGGTGAAAGCACTGTAGTGCCATGCCACAACACCGAGTGGTGCTTTGATAAGAAATACCAGCATTGCAGCGCCAGGCTATTTTACAAGAAATTTGTATTTTTAGAAAACTTTTGCTATATAATCACCTAAGGTTTTGGCTGTCTATTGGAATTAATCACACCACAAAATTCAGAGCCTTAGAGAGGGTTTTTAGTCTAGAGAGAGTGAGAAAAATTAGAGGGTCGTTTGGAGGTCATTTGAGATCCCGAGGTGCGAATTAAGGTAAAATTGGTGGGCTTAAATTGTGGAGATTGCTTTGAAAGGTGTTTTTCCCTTTAGTTTTCTTTACTGATTATGATCGTACCAATGTATAAGAATGCATTCGTATTTTGTAGCAATGATGTGTGGTTAAACATTCTAGTTCTAGTATATTGATGAAATTATTTATGGATTTATGTTAATGCAATAGTCTTTTCCATGGATGTTTATCATTGAATCTTTTCAATATTATTGTACTTTATCACATCAATTGATCATAGATGTATGTTAGGTTGAATGTCAACTGGAAATGTCTCTATGTTTAATGGGATCTATAATGTTGAATCGTTAGCTAAACCTCTCATGAAAATAGTTAGATTGTTAACGAAAGTTGATCATGACTATTCTTAATATCATACTTCTTAATTTGATTTCAAGGTGTTAGTTATCAATTATGCTTGCATAAGAATGGGTTTCTATTGAAAGGTAATAATCTTGAAAATAGTTTCTAGACTTAAGCATATCATTGACATAACAACCCATATGAACCTTTTGAATGACTTAATGAAGTAATTAAGGAATTCAATACCCCGGAACGTCTTTATCTCTTGAGTTTAGATTTTATATTATTTGCTTTCTTTTATTTCAAAAATTAAAAATCATCATCCCAAGTTCAATCCTTAGATAAAATCGACATAGTTTTTGAGTAGCTAACCATAATTCAATTACTTGATTCCTTGAGGATGATACTCGGTCCCTTGTCCATTTTACTTGTCTATAGCTTGACCACGTGTGCTGGCATGCATTCTACATTAAGTTTTTGGCGTTGTTTCTAGGGAATCAAAGTAATGGATTTGCTTAATATTCATAGAGTTGGATCGATCTGGATTTAATGTGTACTTTACTTTTGTTTTTCTTTGATTAAGGTATCATGGTGTATGCCACATACCAAGGAGTCTAATCATTTACCTCTTGATTCAGAAATTGAAAGAACTTTCAGGAAAAATATCAAGGAAATCAAAATCAAAGAGATGAAAGAGAAGGCTCTTGAAAAGGCCATTAGAGAATATGTTCAACCTAATTTGCTTTCAGCTTAACCTAGGATATTCCATGCTCCAATCATTGCAAATAATTTTGAGCTAAAACCTAGCTTGGTTCATATGGCAAGGGACATTTCTTTTAGAAGACATTCCACAAAAGATCCTCACAAGCACATTATATCATTCCTTGAGATATATGGAACAGTAAAGATTAATGTTGTTACTAGCAATGCAATTAAATTAAGATCATTCCTTTTTTCTTTGCAGGATTGTTTCTGCATGTCATCTTAGGCCTTTTATTTAGAATTATGAGGGCTGTTAAGCAGAATATGCGGCAATTATGTTAGGAATTCTGAGAAAATGAGTTTGTGTCGTTCAGCATGATGAATCTCGGCTAACCCATTATTATGCGTTATTATGCGTTCAATGTTCTATTTTTGTAGCTAACGCAAGAAGTGGACGCAAACGCAGAAACCAGACTACCGCATAGACGACCGCTTGTGGAGAAACTCTCTATCGCAAAGGCGAACTTATTCGATCAATGCATGAGTGTTGCGGTAATCAGTCGCATGCGTCCATCGCATGGGAGTTTCGCTCATCAAGCGATTGCGGTCATCGTGTAAAAGTTGCGGTATTAAGCGAATGCGGTCACTAAATGATTGCGGCTACACGATAACGCATGATAAAGAGATCAACACAAGGTTGGTTGNATATAAATTTCATCTATATAATTAATATTTGAATCATATTCAAGTATTTAATTCCTCTCAACTATTTATGGTATTTAATATAAATCATATTTATATTAAATTTAATTATATGAATCTCATTCATATAATTAGTATTTGAATCATATTTAGATTCCTCCCATAATACTTATAATATAATGTATCAAATACATTATATTAATTATATCATAATTAATTTAATTTATTATAACATATATAATTCATTCTCTCAATTAATTTGAATACTACAAATTAATCCAAAATTAATTCCCAGATAAATCCCTGTTGAGCTACAGAGGAGACCTCATGAACTCATAGATTGAAGCTTCAGTGATGCTTGGATAATTAATCAAACTCTTTAATTAAATTACCCAACTTCCATTAACTATCGGTCACTCCATTAAAGATCGATAGCTGCACTCTTCGCACTACAGATATATTTTTGTGTCCATTGGATATAACCAATTAATAGTGCGATGACTCTTCACAAATATCTTATAAGTACAGCTAGGCTAAAATTACCGTTTGCCCTTATAGTTACATCTAACTCCTTAAGTATAACTGATTCCTTTATTGAACAATAAGTCATAGTCCAACTATGATCAAGTCCCTCTTGAGCCAAAAGAGGGAGTGGCCACATTGTTCAAGCCCCGGAATCAACCCTTAAAGGAGCAATTTATCTACTTACCCGGACATCAAGGAATGAGTGAATTCCGTCTTATGTAGTTGTATTCCTAGCTCCCTAATCAGACGAATCTCCAAAATGGTAGGCTTATTGAGTTGGCAATCTGGCTACTCTCACCCATACAAATCAAATGACTGCCTTAATGAGCAAAAGTTCACAACTTACTGATGACATGCAGAAATGCATGTCATCTTACGCCTTTTATTTAGAATTATGAGGACTGTTAAGCAGAATATGCGACAATTATGTTAAAAATTCATGAGAAAATGAGTTTGCATTGATCAACATGATGAATCTTGGCTAACCCACTATTATGTGTTATTATGCATTCAATTGTCTATTTTTGTAGCTAACACAGGAAGTGGACGCAAACGCAGAAGCCGGACTACCGCATAGACGACCGCATGCAGAGAAACTCTCCATCGCAAAGGCGAGCACATTCGATCAATGAATGGGTGTTGCAGTAATCAGCCACTTGCGTCCATCGCATGGGAGTTGCGATCGTCAAGTGATTGCGGTCATCGTGTAGAGGTTGCGGTATTACGCGAATGCGGTCACTATATGATTGTGGCTACACGATAACGCATAATAGAGGGATCGACGCAAGGTTGGTGGAATGAATGCATCAGCACATATCTCGAGGAAATCAAAAGAGGATGTTGACATTTCACCTACCACACTGTTAGCAGCAGAGATTCAGAAAAGGGCTAACGCGCCGCGAATGTCAGAATCAGAGCAGTCCATTAATACTATCGACGATTCGAGCTCTATATAAAGAAGCTGATGAGTAGAATTTCAACTTATCCAAGGTTTTCACCTGAGGTTCGCCTTAGGGCGGATCCTTGTGATCCAGACAAATGCGTGAGAAGAAAGCTTAAGAGTTCTTCATCTCCTTCATCCATTCCGAGTGACGATCAGAGCCTTCGATCGGAGCTAGATCTCGGGAGAGTTAGCTCCACCGCCCATCCATGGCACCACCGGCAGCCTTGACACACATCCGTTGGAAGCAAGTCGTTGGTTCCAGCTGGTCATTTCATTTTCTCTCATTTTCTTATATTGTATTGAATTACATTTTGTGATTAAAGAATTAATACATTATGTGTTCAATGCATTTCTGTGTTCCCTTCGACTCCATCTCTATCTTCTTTACTTAGCATCTTTAACTTCATTGCATCACTTAGTGAGATTACTAGAGTATCACATACTTAGTCATGTGGATTAGGGATATGAAGCATGTAGCAAACCACCGAAAGGTGTGTGTTGCGTGAGTGTGTGAGAAAACCTTATTTTCTTAGTGTGAAGTTGTAGCACGCTTGTCCATGAGTAGAATTAGCAACAACTAACTGCCCGAGAGGGTAAGTGGTTGGTCGTATTAAGCAATGTAAGCAAGTATTCACTAGGGATAAGTTCATGCAGTTACCTTGTCCTATGTATACGTCCATTGCACCTTTAGAGCTACTCGGGAGAGAGTCTAAAGAAAGAACCTGACTCGAGAGAGCTAGGTTAGAATCGATGCTCGGAATGGCTAGATTAGGTTTGCATAAGCAAGAATGGAGACTTAGGAATAAGTTCCGTTTGCTATCACACAGCATATGCACCCTACGGATAGGATATTACATGTGTCCAGGAAGTAGGATATAGTGGTAATATGCGGCCATCATGCTCATGCGGCGAAGGCACGTGAGCGAGTTATAAGAGGTTTAGGCTGGCATAGGCTTCTCGGCACTTTCACATATCCATCGCATACGTCCTAGAGTTAGGCTCAAGTGTGTGTAGCATGATCGCATGGCTTACATTGACTAGGGTTGCCATTACGGTCACTTTTAAGGGTTGCGATGAAATCATCTCCACATTTTATCTATTTTTCCATTCATTTATGTCATGTCATGAATTGTCATGTCTCTACCTCTCATTCATTGTCTGATTATTAGAAGTAGGGTAGTAACTGTTAGCAATAGAAGAACCCCTCCATCATTCTTTTATTCAACCGCACTGCATGCAGCATTCATTACCGTCATTCATGTCTAGCTCACAATTCTTCTAGGTTCGGCCTCTGAATCCACTCCGCACGGAAACTTGCACTTGTGACAGGACGCATGGTCATCACATACATTTGTTAACGCATAGTCATTCCAACACATGACCATCGACGCATGACAATCAACACATACTTCAAAAACATACATCGCATATTGCGTCCACAGAATTTTAGTTATTGAATAATGGACATCTAATTTCCCGTCATCAAGGATCAAACCAAGGATTGGTTGGAGACCATCCCATTTGAGAGCATCACTACTTGGGAGGAGTTGGCACAATTTTCTTAAACAAATATTTTCCACTAGAGAAGTCACAGAGATTGAGGTCAGGGATTGCTATATTCGATCAGTAACCTGAGGAGCAACTGTTTAAGGCTTGGGAGAGGTATAAGGATCTTCTTCGGAGGTGCCCTAAAAATGGATATCCAAATTAGTTGTAAATCCAACTGTTTATAATGAATTGGTCAGCTCTACGAAATCCATCTTGAATGTTGTTACTGGGGGATGAATTTTTGTAAAAATAGCTTCAGCACCATATGTCCTTCTGAAAGAGCTGGCAGCTACAAGCTATAACTGGCCTAGCGAGAGATCCGCCACTTGAACAGCAGGGATATATGAAGTCAATGAGGTAAGTGCTCTGAAAGCCCAGATATCATCTCTTACTAATGCTTTAAATAAATTGGTTGCAGGGGGCTAGCCCAAATGAATCAACCATCCATAGTAGTTGAGATTGAGACAACAAATTTCATGAGTAGAAATCAAGGATATCAAAGATGCCTACAGCAACAACAACCAACACATTACACTGCAAATTTGAGAAATCATGAAAATTTCTCGTATGCTAATAATAGAAATGTGTTGCAGGACCCCCCAAAAAATAAAAAGAAGTTGGTTATGGAGGACTTCTTAATTTACTTCATCAAGGAATCAAGGCCCCAACAGCAACTCTATAAAACACTGTGTAAACCATAACAAGCAATATGTAGAGTATGGCCACAACTGTGTGCTGCCTGTTAAGCATAATGGCAAGTCATGACAAAGCTATGCAAAACATGGAGGCTAAGCTGGAACAAATTGTTGTTGCAATAAATCCATCCAGGTAAGTAATACCTCTAGCATATCTGAAGGAAGGCTACATGAGCAATGTCATGCAATTACCCTGAGATTGGCAAGGCCCTAGATGAGTCTATTGTGAAATCTACAGCTGAACCTCCAATAGTTGAAGCAGAAAAGTTAAAGGAGGTTGTTGATCAAGAGAAGAAACTTGATGAAGAAAAGAAAGGGAAGCATAGACACACATCATCTAGGAAGTCTCCTGCTCCTCATTTTCCACCTACAGAAAAATTGTCTTTTCCTTAATGATTTCAAAAGAAAAATCTGGATGCACAATTTTTATCAATTCTTAGATATGTTTAAAAAGCTTTTAATTAATATTTCATTTATTGATGCACTTGCACACATGCCTAATCATGTGAAGTTCATAAAAGAGGTATTATACAAAAAGAAGAAATTTGAACAATATGATGGTAAACAAATCAGAGGAGTGTAGTGCCATCCTGCAAAAGAAGCTACCACAAAAGTTAAAGGATCCAAAGAGTTTTACTATTCCTTGCACTATTGGCTCTCTTTCTGTTAAGAAAGCCTTATTTGATTTCGGTGCTTCTATAAATCTTATGCCTCTGTTTATCTACAGGAAGCTACCCAAGAAAGTGAAGCCTACCACGATTTTTCTACAGATGGCCTATAGATCCTCAGTATCCCAACGAGGTATAGTGGAAGATGTGCGTGTTAAGGTAGGTCAATTTACCTTTACTGCAAACTTTATGGTCTTGGACATGGAGGTGGATTCTGAGATCCTCATAATATTAGGAAAACCGTTCTTGACCACGGGAAAATCACACATGGATGGTGAAGAAGGTAAGTTGACTTTCAAGGTAACATTCGACATCTATCCATCCACTTAAGGGCTTAAATTGTACCCTTTGCAATCTAAAAGGATTGGACCCTTTTAGATTTATCACTTTAATTTTATAAATTTATTTGTAAGGGCTATTTTTTTTAGCATAAATTGCGATAGAATCTATATTTTGAAAATCTTGAGTCGTTCATGATCATTTTGGTAGATTTTTGGAGAAAACGAGACCAAATCTTGAGAAGGGTCGATGGATTTCACAACTGTACAGTGGCTACTGTACAATAGTGTTGCAACACCAATTGAAGGAGCTGTGAAGTTCCATTGCAGAAGCTGGGATTGACCCAATTTTTATTTTCACAAAATGAAAAATTTACATAATAAAATATGCATTATCACATAAAATTATACATGTCAAAAAGAGAAAAAGGAAATTAGAGTTTAAAATCAAGAAACTTAGCCTTGAAGAATCATTCTTCATGAGTCCTCTTCTCCGAATTGATCACAATCAAGGAAAAATAGAATGGTCACCACCACAAGATCTTCTTTGTATTCTTTGTAAGGAATGAGAGTTTATAGGAGGAGTGGGCTCTATAATCTTTTGGGATAGGGAGAAATATTTTAGAAAGGAATTTTCTTTTGTAGTGAATTCTTCAGAAAAGCCAGAGAGCAATTATTCTCTATGAACTTCTGTGAAGAAGATGAAAAACCACTTCACGTAACCACTATTGATCAAGAGAAAAAAATAAGGGGAGGGAGTTTAAATTGATTTGAAAAATTCAATTAGTTAAATTTAATAAATTATATATATATATGACAACTACCTTATTATATAGTATATATTGAGCTATATGTTATATCAAATATAATACATAACCTATAGTTATTGTATCAAATATAATATAACCTATAGTTTTAATTCTCTCGATCAATCACATTTATACTCAATTTAATTATATGAACCCAATTTACATAATTAATATTTGAATCATATTCAAATATTTATTTCCTCTCAAATAACTGTATATTATAATGTACCAAATACATTATATTAATTATATCACATATAATTAATTTAAATTAATCATACATAATTAATTCTCTCAATTAATTTGAACAATTTGAGTTAATCCAAAATTAATTCTCATTAATCCTTGTTGAGCTACAGAGGGGACCTTATGGACCTGTAGATTGAAGCTCCAATGGTACTTGAATAATTAACTAAACTCATTTAATTAAATTATTCAACATCCATTAAATGTCAGACTCTCCACAAAAGACTGGTGACTACACTCTTTGTACTACAGATATATTTTTGTGTCCATTGGATATAACCAGTCAACGGTGTGATGACCCTTCACAAATTGCTCGTAAGTACAATTGGACCAAAATTTTCATTTTGCTTCTGTAGTTACATCTAACTCCTTAAGTACCACTGATCTCTCTAATGAACAATAAGTCATAGTCCAACTATGAACAAACATCTCTTGGGCCAAGAGAAGGTGTGGCGCCACATTGTTCAAACCCTAAAATCAGCCCTTAAGGGATCAGTTTATCTACTTACCCCGACATTAAGAAGGAGTGAATTCCATCTTGTGTAGCTGTGTTTCCAGCTTCCCAATCAGACGAATCCCCAAAATGATAGGCTTATTAAGTCGGCGATTTGGCCACTCTTACCTATACAAATCAAAGGACCGCTTTCATAGGCAGGAGTTCACAACTTACTAAGGATTCAGGTCTCTAGTTTATTGTATTTATTCTCTCATTACTCAACATTGTATATATATTTATTTATATATGTAAAATCCATTGGAGTTTTAGTACAAGAGGGAGTTTGTTGGGTTGTATGTCTTAAAACTCGCAGTTTGTAATGTTAAACCTATTCTATTATCAATAAAGATGTTATTGACGTTTATTCAATAAAACTATTATTGAATATGTGAATTGCACTTGTAAAGTCTAAATCCAATAGACTCAAGATCCATGGCCATTATATGAATACATGAACTTTATGTGGAGACCTAAGAGTGGACCAAGTTCAGTAAATAGCCAAAGCTATCTATAGTATATGAATACGATTGGGTACCTTATTCTAGTAACACTATGGATACAGCCCACTCTGTAGTTGTTACAATTTATTATAAAGTACTACAAACGAAGTGATCATGATTCGTTCATGTATTGACATGAGGAGTGGGGGCGTGTTATGCAATGAGTTTGCATAAGATCAGACCAAAATTAAGTCACTCTTACTTTATAACATTGTTTACTGTCTGTCTCTTATACACATCTAGATGTGTATAAGAGACAGTTTTAGGGGTAAGATAGGGTGAATAGCTGGGAACATAGGGTGCAAGACAGAATTTACTCCTACCCGTTATAGGGATAGTAGCTGTCTCTTATACACATCTAGATGTGTATAAGAGACAGGACCGGATAGATAGCAGGGGACATAAAGTGCAAGACAGAATTTACTCCTACCCGCTTTTAGGGATGGTAGAGAGGTTGTTCTCTTAAGTGTTGACTCTGGGTCTTGAACAAGGGGCCCCACCCTCTCATTGGCTTGAGAGGAACTCGGTATAGTGATTGGATCACAAACCAATTGTTCATTAGAGGATCAGTGGGACTTAAGGAGCAAGATATAATCTCATGGGTAAAACAGCTTTGACCTAACCATTATTACGAACAACCTGTGAAGCATTGACTTATTAATCATGGTTATATCGAGTGGAGATAATATATCTACAGTGAGGGGAGTGCAACTACTAGGCTTTAGTGAAGTGACCCGGTAGTTAATAAATGGTGGTTAATTAGGTTAAAGAGTTTAGTCGGTTAATCACGGATCGTTGGAGCCCATGATCTGTAGGTCCATAAGGTCCCCCTACTAGCTCATGTCGGACTAAACCTTAGAATAGTGTGACAAACGAATTTGAAGTGTTGGAGCCCATATCTACAATGATTTTCTCTCTCTTTATGTTTAATTCACAATTAAATATTAGGTTAAATATATCATATATATTTAATGTTTTGCTTCAAAATCGAATTTGAACACTTCATATTCGTTCGTCACACTATTCAAAGGTTTAGCCCGATATGAGCTAGTAAGGGGACCTCACGGACCTACAAATCAAAGGCTTCAACGATTCCGATTAACCGGCTAAACTCTTTAACCTAATTAACCACCATTCATTAACTACTGGGTCACTCCACTAAAGTCCAATAGTATCATTCTCTTCACTATGGATATATGATGTCCACTCCATATTGAAAGAACTTGTTTTTTGGTAGATCCTTGAGCGGAAGTGGATCGTCCAAATTCCAATTTTATTGAAAACTAAATTTACAGTAAACATACAAGATATGCATTTAAAATAAATTACAGCATGCTTGATATAATTAAAAAAAAAAAGGTTCAAGAGATATCATCTTTGAAGAACCTTTCTTCATGTAATTCCCTCGAACAGTCATGAACTCAACAACTCTTGAAGACAATCTTCAAGAACTTCTCAAACCAAATAGATCGGGCACTACCACAGCAAGGCTTTGGTATTCTCAGGGTGAAAACCCAAGAGTGGTGGGCTCTGACTATTTTGGTTAGGAGGGATTGTTTGAGTTTGGAGGAAGAAGATTAAGGAAACACACAAAACGTTTCTGCAACTCTCAATCGTTCAGTAATGCATTGAATTGTCTTTTTATATAATTTATATTTATATTAAACTATATGTTATATCAAATATGACATATAACCTATAGTTTTAATATTGTATCATATACAATATAAACTATAGTTTCTTTTCTCTATTTTATGGCATTTAATATAAATCATATTTATATTAAATTTAACAACTATGAATCACATTCATAGAAAATATATTTGAATCCTATTCAAATATTTATTTCCTCCAATAAACTATAATATATCAAATACATTATGAAAATTATATCATATAGAATTGAAATAATTTAATTATATCATATACAATTAAATCCCTCTTATTAATTTGAACAATTCAAATTAACCCAAAAACTGATTCTCAATTAAATCATTTTGAGCTACCAAGGGGACTTTATGGACCTGTAGCTTGAAGCTCCAACGGTACGTGAATATTAATTAAACTATTTAATTACATTATCCACCATCCGTTAACTATCGGGCATTTCACTAAAGACCAATAGCTGCACTCTTCACACTATAGATATATTTATGTGTCTATTGAATATAACCAGTCAACAATACGATGACCATTCACAAATTGCTCGTAAGTACAGCTGGGCCAAATTACTGTTATGCTCCTGTAGTTACATCTAATTCCTTAAGTACCACTAATTCCTCTAATGAACAATAGATCATAGTCCCACTATGACTAAATCTCTCTCATGCCAGGAGAGGGTGTGGTGCCACATTGTTCAAGACCTGGAATCAGCCCTTAAGGGAGCAATTTATCTACTTACCCTTGCTTCAGGGAAGGAGTGAATTCCATCATGTGTAGTTGTGTTCTCAACTCTCCAATTAGACGAATCTCCAAAATGGTAGGCTTGTTGAGTCGGCGATCCAGCCACTCTCACTCATACAATCAAAGGACGACTCTCATAAGCAGGAGTTCACAAGTCGGTGATCTTGTGTAGTAACGTTGATTTCATGTTACCTATGGTCATCCTAGTGAAATGTAGGTCTCTATTATGAACGACATTATATAATGAGACTAAACATTTCATGGTCTGGTCTTATATAAATTCCTTTATATAGAATATCCCCGCTCGCATGTCTAATACATGAATGATCAAGATCAAATCATTTAAATCACTTCACAACAATTGCAACACCTATAAAGTGGGTCGTACTCATAGTCTCACCAAGATATGGTACCTAGCCTTATCCACATACTACATACCATTTAAATTATCACTTAAACATGATCCACCTGTATGTCTCCTCATACATGTTTAAGTTACAATGATAACCTTGGATATTAGTTTATTGGTTTGTGGTTAATGCAACTAAAATATCATATATTTTATAGTCAAAAGGAATAAAATATCATATATTATTAATCACTTAAGAGTTTGTTCATACAAAGTTTACAAATTATAGGACCCTACAAGATTTAGGGCATAATCCCCAATAATCTCCCACTTGTCCTAAAGCTAGTGGGGTGTATAAGATAATAAAAAACAAGTACACAAAACAATAAACTAGGGAATAACACACCCAGTACAAGATCTCCATTTACCCTAGTCCAGCCGCGATCTGTCCCATAGACCCATACTCTACAGGTGACCCTCAAACACTGTAGCAGTGAGGGCCTTCGTAAATGGATCAGCAACGTTGTGTTCAGAAGCTAACTTCGTGACAATCACATCCCCTCGATGCACAATCTCTTGGATGAGATGATACTTCCGCTTTATGTGCTTGCCGCGTTTATGACTCCTAGGCTGTCGGTAATTAGCCATAACACCACTATTATCACAATAAAGTGTGATGGGCTTTGACATGTCTGGAACAACTTCCAGATCAGTTAAGAATTTTTTGAGCAAAACGGCTTCCTTAGCAACTTCACAAGCCACTACATACTCAGCTTCCATGGTGTAGTCCACGATGCACCCCTGCTTCGTGCTTTGTCATACTACTACCCTTCCATTAAGAGTGAACACTGATCTTGATGTGGATTTTCGAGAATCCCTATTAGTCTAAAAATCAGAGTCCGTGTATCCCGTAAGGATCAAATCCTAAGAACCATATACAAACATGTAGTCCTTCGTTCTCCATAGATACTTGAGAATGTTCTTAACAATTGTCCAGTGATCTAATTCTAGATTAGACTGATATCTACTGACTATCCCCGCTGCATAGTAGATGTCAGGTCGAGTACATAATATCGCATACATCAAACTGCCCACGGTAGATGCATAGGGGGCCCGTCTCATATTCTTAACCTCTTGAAGTGTCTTAGGACACTGTTCTTAGACAAAGTAACTCCATGCTTGAAAGGAAATAAGCCCCTCTTGGAGTTCTGCATTGAATACTTGACAAGCATCTTGTCATACGACGCCTAAGACAATGTTAGCATTTTGTTCTTTCGATCTAGAAGGATCTGAATACCCAGAATAATCTGAGTCTCTCCCAAATATTTCATTTGGAATTGGGTTGCTAGCAAGTTTTTAACTGTAGTCAGTAAACATATATCATTCCTAATGAGTAGGATATCATCTACATACAACAATAGAAAAACTACTGAACTGTTGATGATCTTCTTGTAAACACAAAGCTCATCAACTTTTTTATCAAACTTATAAGATTTGATCGCAGTGTCAAACCTTATATTCCAAGATCGAGATTCTTTCAGTCCATTTATGGACTATGAATCCCTCGGGCTACACCATATAAATGGTCTCCCAATGATTAAGCTTGCAAACCTTTTGCTCCTAACCTTGGATTATGAATCCCTCGGGCTACACCATATAAATGGTCTCCTCAAGATTGCCATTGAGAAAAGTAGTCTTGACATCCATTTGTCATATCTCATAGTTATAATATGAGGCAATGGATAGGAGGATCTGAGTAGACTTTAGCATGGAAAAAGGCGAGAAAGTCTCCTCATAGTCGACTCCCTCTACCTGGGTATAACCCTTTGCCACCAGTCTAGTCTTGAAGGTTTGCACCTTCCCATCAGCACCCTGTTTCCTTTTGTAAATTCATTTACAACCTATAGGTTTAATCTCATCAGGTTGATCTACAAGATCCCATATTGAATTTAAGTACATAGTCTCCATTTCGAGATCCATGGCTTTGATCCATTCATCTTTGTCAATATCCTTCATTGCCTTCTTGTAAGACAATGGATCCTCAACCTCGCCATCAGCTACCATAGTTAGGATTTCAGTTAACCCATATAGGAAATAGGTAAGTTCACAACCCTCCTACTACGTCGAGGTTCCCTCAACACTTGAGGTGGATTTGACTAACTAGATGAATCTATTTTGACAACTCTTGTTGAGGTACTAGGCTCTTTAACAACTTTGTTGAAGATTCAGTAGTTTCTTTGGAAATCTCATTCAACATGATTTTACTTCCGTGTCTGTGCTCCTTTATGTGGTCTTCCTTAAGAAAAGTAGCATTTTTCGATACAAATACTTTGTTTTCTTTGGGATCAAAGAAATAACCACTTCTCTTTCCCTTGGGGTAGCCTACAAATAGGCATAACCTTGAACGTGGTTCCAGTTTTTAGGATTGGCCTCAAGCACGTGTGTTGGGCAACCCTTGATTTTGAAATGACGAAAAGTAGCTTTACGGCCATTCCATAACTCTAGAGGTGTTTTGGCAACACTCTTGGAGGTAATGCAGTTCAGGATATATGCAGCAGTCTGCACTGCATAACCCTAAAATGAGTCAGGTAAGGAAGCGTAACTCATCATATATCGAACCATGTTCAACAGGGTTCAATTTCTCCTCTCTACTATACCATTTTGCTGAGGTGTACCAGGTGCTGAGAATTAGGACACAATTCCATGTTCTATCAAATAGTTCTAGAAAGTCAAATCCATGAACTCTCCATGATTGAGGTGTTTTAATCGTTCTATTTAATGCATTTTCAACTTCAGCCTTGAATTTTTTGAACTTTTCAAAAGACTCAGACTTATGTTGTATTAAATAAACATACTCATACCTTGAATAACCATTAGTGAAAGTGATGAAATATTTGTGACCTCCCCTATCTCTTACATTTATCGAACCACAAAGGTCTGAATGCATTAGCTCTAGAGGTTCTTTGGCCCTATGACCTTTTCCAATAAGAGGCCTTTTAGTCATCTTGCCTTCAAGGCAGGACTCACACACAGGTAAAGAATTTTCTTCTAACTCCCTTAGAAAAGTTCATTCTTCACCAACCTCTCAATCCTATTGAGATAAATGTATCCTAGTCTTAGGTGCCAAAGTTGGGCATTTTCTTTAGGAGAAATTCTAGGTCATTTTCGTTGAGTTGCGACAGTTTTAAACATCTCTATGTTATGGAGGGCATTTGTTGCTAACGGTCTTAACACATACAAATTATTTTCTAGTTTAGTAGAACATATATCAACACCATTCATAGTAATAAACATTCATAGTAATAAACATAGTTATTCTAAAAGACACTTTATAGAAACTAAGTTTCTTTTTAAATTAGGAACTACAAATACATCATTCAAAATTAGAAAATTGTTTTGTAAAGATAACCGGAGACCTCCCACTGCCACAGCTGAGACGACGTGCCCGGTTCTAACTTGCATTGTCATCTCACCAGTATCAAGTGCTGCCAGGAACTGATTCCCTAAAATGATGAACAAACATGGTTAGTGGCCCCATAGTCAATAATCCACGCAGAATCATCATTCTCCATTAACACAAGTTTCCAAAACAAGCAAATCACATTTACCTTGTTTGACCTTCTTCTTTTCTGCCAAATATCTGGGGCAGTTCCTCTTCCAGTGTCCATCCTTGTTGTAATGGAAACACTTTCCCTTGTCAACCCTCGATGGTTGTCTACCCTTTGGAGCAGCAACTTCTGGGTCAGTAGCAACGTTCCTCTTTCCACCCTTCTTCTTCTTCCACTTTTTGGTGCCGGAGGAAGAAGTTACAGACTTAGTTCCTGAGGTCGAACCTTTGTGGAACTTGTTGGATGATGAAGCAACATTTGCTACACCCTTCTTCTCCTTGCTTTTCAACAAGGATTGGAAAGTCTGCAGCACATTGAGCAGGGTAGTCAGATTGTAGTCAATCCTGTTCAGAACAGCATTACTACGGAAGTGCAGGAAACTTTCTGGTAAAGATTCTAGTATAATGCTAACTTGGCTGGCCTCATTGATGCTTGACCCATTCATCTCCGCCACGTTAAAGTGGATTATTATGTTGAGAACGTGTTCCCTAACAGATAACCCCTCTTGCATATGGGGATTGAAGATGTACTTGAGTGCATCGGGCCTGAGCTGTGCGGACGGTTGTCCGAACATTCCCTTTAGGGACTCCATGATCTCACGTGCAGTGACCATGAACTCAATCGATTCATAAGACCTCCCATTTGAAATAGCAAAATAAAAGGACTAGGCCTAGGTTCCTCATCCTTTTTAGCCAAGACTTCATTAAGGCTTGCCAAGATATACGCTCGGGCATTCTCATTTGCCCTTGTCCATCGTTTATATGCTTCCTAAACATTTCGTGCAGTAGTAGGAGGTGGAATGGGAGGACACTCCTCCATTAGGACGAAACGTAAGTCATCGATAATTAAAATCGTGTTTATGGTGTTTTTCCAACTAACGTAATTTTCCAACTAGCATAAACTTAATGTAGCGGTAGCCATATTAAATTGCTGAAAAAGGACAAACTTAATTTAGTCTACTTGCATTAAACCATTTTTTCGAAAACCAATCATGTTTTAGCAAAATAGTTTAGTGTACCCTAAGTGACATCTATTTTGCAATGATGCTTCAGTGAGGCAGGACAAAAGTCACCGCAAGGTGATCAAGTGCCCCTTCACTGAAATGAGACATTCTCAGCCATTAGACAGAAATAATTCCTTGTAACTGTAATTAATAGTCAACATTGTTCGGCCCAGAATTTGTTATTATCCTTAACAATTTTGTGTAAGTGTAACCCCTCATTTTAGGTTCTAGAGTCCCACCCTAATGAGCCAACCTTAAGGAAAAGCCGATTAGAACAAGAGACTAAAACAACCTTATGCATTTCTGGAGATCAAATAAAGCGTCATGCAAAACCGCCATCCTTTAGGGGGACACCCACAATACCTCAAGGCGATGCATGAAACTTTATCCAACCTAATAAGAGAAACTGAGGGATATGTTGTCACACGTCCCGATCCCACTTACTATAAACACTCTCTCCATTCACCTTGGTATTGACCTACCCAAACGCCACCCATAAGGGGACACCCATGGTGCTTTGAGGTCGAGAGTAGATCTCATGGTGTGAACTTTTACGGAGAAATGTGTAGAGGTTAAAGTGAAGTACCATATACCACATTTTCCTCCCACCGAGTGCTCTACCTAGGGTTCATTAACTTAAAATTCCGGCTACTGATTTTATCTAAGTGTTTGTTTAATTTGCTAAAAAAACAACTCTTGTCTTTGATGATTAAACAACTTTGATTCAAGTCTTATTAAACTCTTTAACAAACTTTCATCAAATTTGTATGCATCTAACAAATCTATCTAATTTACCTAGTCAGAACCAGCCTTAGGCAAATGGTCCCTTATAGATACATTTGTTACATATTTAATCTTTTATTAGAAATCAATTTAATCCTATTAAACTGATTTAAATGATTAAACTTAGATTTCTAATCTCATTAGAAAACGTGATCTTAGGTCCATCTCAATCATATTTTAAAAAAAAAAAATTAAAAATGATTATAGCCTAAGCTTTGCATGTAACTCTTTATTGTTGATTTTAATTCTAATTTCATTTATTGTAACAATTATAAGAAATGAAACAATTAAAACCAACCATTGCAAGCTAAACATACATAAGTTATTTATAACAATTATAAATTAACCTAAGGTAGTGTCATGCTTCATGCAATGTTCATTCATTACTAATATAACATTTATATAATTAAGTAATGAACTAGGCTATGGCATACATTCTATACAACCATTCAACCTTATACTATAACATTTATAATATAAATTATGCATGGATATGCTATAATGCATACATACATATACTATAACTCTTATATTATATGATGCATGAGCATGCTTTATGTAATTATCATGTATACTAATATATTATAACACTTATAATATAAAATGATGCATGAAAATAAATGCATAACCTATGGTGGGTTTTAAAACTATATGACATATATTATGGCATATAAAATAAACATACATCACATGTATATTTAATTTAAAGTTGATGGACCGAGATAGACAATCTAAAAAACTGGAAATTAAAGGCTAATTTATTACAAAAAGGAGTCCACCAGTTCGGAACAACTGAACCGCTCGCCTCGAACCGCTCCACCAAGAACCTTTGTAGTTGATCGTGTACCAAACTCCTAATCGTCGAGTAGCGAGGCATCGAGTATAGACGATCATTTATATGCAATCGTGTAGCTTTTGACTATGTGATAAGCATGAAAGTCTACACGATTGTGTAGCGTGCGTCGAGTATCGTATACTATGAGATTGTGTAGTTAATGACTATGCGATGAGCAAAATAGTATACACGATCGTTTAGCATGCAAGCTTGCATCGAGTATCATCTACAGCATGATCGTCTACCCATCGAGCGCTTATGCAATCATGCAGCCAACGTAGCACGATCGTGTAGCATTAGCTATGCGATCGTTTAGCAAATGCTACACGATCGCTCTACACGATCACATAACATAATCTAAACGATCATTTAGCTCTAGCTACATGATGTATCAACCTTTGTTTCGTCTTCTCCATCGAAACGCACTGCACCTTCTTCTGAAGCCTCACGAGTGACTCAAAACTTAAACAAATACATACTCGATTGCAATTTATTGCCCAAAAACGCAGAGGCCCTTACAAACCAACTTTGTATATTAAACAGAAAGTAATAAACAGAGATTTCTATCCTGTAAACATCTATCAACAAACCATCCACATATATTTATCATATAAACACAATGCAGAATGTAAAAACCACCATTATTGTTTCGATACAAAAATGGAATTTGGAATCAGAAACCAACAACCTGGCTCTAATACCAATTGAAGGAACTCATTTTTTAGGAGATCCTTGAGCGGAAGCGAATCGTCCAAATTTCAATTTTATTGAAAATTAAATTTATAGTAAACATATAAGATATGCATTCAAAATAAATTACAGCATTTTTGATACAATAAAAAAATGTTTAAGAGATATCACCATTGAAGATTCGTGTAATTTCCTCAAACAGTCACGAACGCAACAACTCTTGAAGACTGTCTTCAAGAACTTCTCAAATCAAATAGATCGGACACTACCACAACGAGCCTTTGGTATTCTCAGGTGAGAACTCAGGAGTTGTGGGCTCTGACTATTTTGGTTAGGAGGGATTGTTTGAGTTTGGAGGAAGAAGATTGAGGAAACACACAGAACGTTTCTGCAGCTCTTAATCAGTCAGTAATGTGTTGAATTGTCTTTTTGGAAGAAGAAAAAACAATTTTCTTTTATTCCTTTTGCCACAAAAACCAATAACCACCCACCAAGGTGGTTGAAGAGAAAAGAGGGAAGTTATTATTCAACATAATAAAATGATATAAATAAATATAATATTAATATTAAACTATATGTTATATCAAATATAACATATAACCTATAGTATTAATATTGTATTATATATTATTAATCACATAAGAGTTTGTTCATACAAAGTTTACAAACTATAGGACCCTACGATATTTAAGGCATCAATCCTAGCAGATATAACCATGATTAGTAGGTCAACCCTTTACGGTTGTTTGTAATAACGGCTGGATCAAAAGCTATTTTACCCCCCGAGATTACATCTTGCTCCTTAAGTCCCATCGATTCTTTAATGAACAATTGGTTTGTGATCCAATCACTAAACCGAGTCCCTCTCGGGTCATGAGAGGGTGGGACTTCTTGTTCAAGACCCGAAGTCAGCACTTAAGGAAACAACCTTTCTACTATCCCTAAAAGCGGGTAGGAGTGATTTCCATCTTGCACCCTATGTCCCCAGATATCTACCTGGTCTGACCCCTAAAATGGGAGGCTTATTGAGTCGACGCTGTTGAGCCAACCCTCACCCATGCAAATCTAAGGATAATCCCGAATAAATAGGAGTTCATAGTTAGCTCAAGATTAAGGTCAAGTTACCTAGGTCATCACCTTTAAATAGTTAGTCTTAAACAGTAAACAGCATTATAAAGTAAGAGTGACTTAATTCTTGTCCTGATCTTATATAAACTCATTGCATATGACACTTCTACTCCTCATGTCAATACACGAACGATTCATGATCACTTCATTTGTAGCACTTTACAACAAATTGTAACAACTATAGAGTAGGCTGCATCTAATAGTATTATCAGAATAAGGTACCCAACCTTATTCATAAACTATAGACCATTTTAGCTATTTACTGAACTTAATCCACTCTTATGTCTCCACATAAAGTTCATGTATTCATATAATAGCCATGGATCTTTAGTTTATTGGATTTAGACCTTATAAGTGCAATTCACATATTCAATAACAGTTTTATTGAAATATCAATAACATCTTTATTGATAATAGAAAACGTTTAACATTACAAACTGTGAGTTTAAAGACATACAACCCAACAGTCACCTATGGTCATCCTGGTGAAATATAAGTCTCTATTATTAACGGTGTTATATAATGCGACTATTCATTTTGTCTTCTGGTCTTATACAAATTTCTTTCTATAGAATACCCCCGCTTACATGTCTCTACATGATGATCAGGATCAGATCATTTATAGCACTTTACAACAATTGTAACATCTATAAAATGGGTTATATTCATAGTGTCACCAGGATAAGGTACCCAATCTTATCCATCTACTACAGACCATTTAGGTTATCACTTAAACATGAACTACTTGTATGTATCTACATACATGTTTAAGCAACAAAAGATAACCTTGGATGTTAGTTTATTGGTTTGTGGGTTAATGCTACTAAATATCAAATAAAATATCTCATATTTTATTAAATAAATAAAATTCTTGAAGGAAATTAAAATCAATAATTCAAAATTGTATGCAAACCTTAGGTTAAAAACATTTTTTAAAATAGTTTTAAAACGTGATTCACATAGACCTAAGATCACATTTCTAATGAGATTAGAAATAAGTTTAATCTCTTAATCAGTTTAATAGGATTTAATTTATTTTAATTAAAATATTAAATTTGTAACAAATGTATCTATAATGGACCTTTTTTCTAAGCTAGTTTTGTCTAGGCTAGGGTATTTAAGTTGACGGAAACAGAATACTCTACCTGGGAACTGACCTAGAAAGGTGAATTACATAGACTTGCTACAAGCATGCAATTGTTGATTAAAATTTATTAAAGTGTTTAATGAACATAAATTAAAGTTGTTGAACTACCAAAGTAAGTGTTACTTTTGGGCAAATTTAAACATACACTTAGTAAAATAAGTAGCTGTATTTTTCTAAGTTAAATTAACCCTCGATAAAATACTTAGTGGGAGAAAAATGGGGTATATAATACTCTTTCTTTTTTTTTTTTTTCATGTTTCTCCCTATAAGTTCACACTGTGAGATCTATACTCGACCTCGAGGCACCTTTACTTATGTCCTCCTATGGGTGGTGTTTGTATAGGTTAATACCAAGGTGAATAGAGATAGTGTTTATAGTAAATGGGAGAGGGGTGTGTGATAATATATCCCTTGGTCTCTCTCATTAGTTTATAGTAAATTTTCATGCTCGATTTCATGGTACCTTTGCTTGTATCCCCCTATAGATGAAATTTGCATGATTTTTCCTCAAACTCGAGAAATGTATAGGATTGCTTTAGTTTTTTCCCCAATAGATTTTTCTCTACGGTTGACTTATTGGGCCAGAACTCATAATCTAAAATGAGGGGTTACACTTATAAGAAAATGTTAAGCAAGTTAACAGTTTCTGGACTGAACAATGGTGATTGATATTTACAGTAACAAGGAGTTATGTTTGTATATTGGTTGAGATAGTCTAATTTCAGTAAAGGGGTACCTAATTACCCTACGGTGGTTTTTACCTTGTCTCACTGAAACATCATTGCAAAATAGATGTCATGTACCATTAAATTATTTTGTTAAATTTGAGTGATTTTTCGGGTAATGCTTGAATACTAATAATTTGTATGTTTCAGAAATTTCTCATTATGACTTCTGAGACACTAAATTTACTCGTCGTCAACAAACTTATCGGCAAAACTTACACTACATCGAAAAACACAATCAACACGATTTTATTCATTGATGACCTGGGATTTGTCCTCATGGAGGATTGTCCTCTTGTTTCTGCCCAAAATGCTTCTCGAAACATTCGGGAGGCATACGAGCGTTGGATACAGGCAAATGAGAAGGCTCGATCGTATACCTTGGCAAGCCTTTCTGAAGTCTTGGCCAAGAAGAATGAGCCCATGATCACTGCTGGTGAGATCATGAAGTTCCTACAGGGGATGTTCAGACAACTGCCTACACAACTCGACGCTCTGAGAAACATCTTCAATGCCCATATGCAAGAGGTTAGTCAGGTTTACCTTAAATTTTCCTTTTAAAATTAAAACTAATTTAATCCTAATAAACTGATTAAAAGATTAAACTTATTTATAATCTCATTAGAAATGTGATCTTTGGTCTATGTGAATTTTGTTTTAAAACTATTTTTAAAAATGATTTTAATCTAAGCTTTGCATGCAATTTTGAATTATCGATTTTAATTTCCTTGAAGAATTTTATTTATTTAACAAATTTTGAGATATTTTATTCGGCATTTAGTAGCATTAACCCACAAATTAATAAACTAACATCTAAGGTTATCTTCTGTTGCTTAAACATGTATGTAATGACATACAGGTGGATCATATTTAAATGATGATCTAAATGGTCTGTAGTAGATGGATAAGGATGGGTACTTTATCCTTGTGACACTATGAATATGACTCGCTTTGTAGATGTTACAATTGTTGTAAAGTGCTACAAATGATATGATTCTGATCATTTATGTAGCATGTGAGCGAAGGTATTCTATACAAAGGAATTTGTATAAGACCAGACTACGAATGACCATAGAGACTTACATTATATAACACCATTAATAATAGAGACTTACATTTCACTAGAATGACCATGGGTGACATGACCTGACTTCTGAGTGAGTTGTGAACTCCTGCCTATGAAGGCAGTCTTTTGATTTGTTTGGGTGAGAGTGACTAGAACGCCGACTCAATAAGCCTCATTTTAGGGATTCGTCTTATTGGAGAGCTAATAACACAACTACACAAGATGAAATTCACCCATTCCTAATGTCAAGGTAAATAGATAAACTGCTCCTTTAAGAGCTGATTCCGGGGCTTGAAAATGTGGTGCCATACCCTCTCTTAGCCCAAGAGAGGTTTGATCATAGTTGGATTATGACTTATTGTTCATTAGAGGAATTGGTGGTACTTAAGAAGTTAGAAGTAACTATAGAGACAAAACAATAATTTTGGCCTAGCTGTACTTGTGAGCAATTTGTGACGGGTCATTGTACTGTTGACTTGTTATATCCAATGGACACAAAAATATATTTGTAGTACAAAGAGTGTAGCTGGTAGTCTTTAGTGGTGACCGGCAGTTAATGGATGTTGAATAATTTAATTAAAGGAGTTTAGTTAATTATTCAAGTACCATTACAGCTTCAATCTATAGTTAATGGATGTGAAATGGGTGGTTTATTTTTTAAAAAATCAATCCCACTTCACATTAAAAGATGGGAAGTTCTTCTCAAAGTAATTTGTGATTGTAGAGAAAAACTTCTTCTTCCTCTTCTATCGATATCACTCTCAAGTTTTTTTAGAGAAAGGTTTTCTATAGAAAAATTCTCCTCCACAACAAGATTCCTTCTCTCTTTCTAAAACTGGTTCCCACAAATCGGTCCTTACCAAGAAAATAGAGGGAAGACTCTTTTGGCGGCATCTCCATTGGTGTATGTGGTGATTTGTTCATTGAGGAAATGGAAATCTTAGAAAAAGAACTTCTGGAAATTGAATATGGTCTTCAAAGGTATGTTTCTTCTTCCATCTAATTTCATGCTTCACTTTTCTTCTTCCATCTAATTTCATGCTTAACTTACTACATATTAATATATGTTTCTTTTTTTATGTGCTGTAATTTTAAAACAAAGAAGCAAAGTGATCCCTCACTTCCGTTGTGGGATTCGATCCCTTCATACTAAGGGGGAGATAAAAGTTATATTTGTCTACTGAAAAATAAAATAAAATAAATGTACACAATTGAGCCAAAAAGAACATCATTTGAATATATTTTGAAAAAAATAGAAAAATAAACTTATAGTTTGTAGGATAAAAAGAGTTACCATTGGTGTGGTCTTGGACCTTTACCCTTCAATCACCATGATTGCGAAAGCTTCCTCCACCTTCGAAAGTCATCGAAATGATGCTGAATTGGCAGTCATGACATCAACAAAAAACTCTTCACTATCACCAAGATCATGGACATCTCACCCAACAATTTGCCTCTTTCACAACCATTCATCATTCTACTCCAAAAATCACCACAAAAGGAAGAGCCAATCTTCAAGATAACTTCCAAGAACGTAGGTTGGAGAGGTCAAATGACCATTCTTTGCCCAGGTTTATGGGAGAAGATGTAGATTCCTCAGAAGAAGATGAAGTGATACTATAAGAAACTCATCAAAGATTTCCAAGAAGAAAAGTAGGAGACCAAGAATACCAAAAATACCCTAATTACAAAATTAAGATGGATATCCCACCTTTTAATGGTTGTATGGACATTGAAAGGTTCCTTGATTAGGTTAAGAATGTTGGAAATTTCTTTGCATATGAAAACACAACTAAAAAAGAGTCTGATTCGTTACATATAAACTCCAAAGTGGTGCATCCGCATGGTGGGAACAAACTAAGAATAGTTAAAGGTATTATGGCAAACCACCTATCCGGAGTTTGCCAAAAATGGTTAATAAAGAATTGGTTCCTCTCTATGAATTATCAGCAAGTGATTTATAGAAAATATCAACAATGCCATCAGGGGGATCGTTCAATTGTTGATTACACCAAGGAGTTCCACTGTCTTGGCACAAAGAACAACTTGCCCCCGACTGAGCAACAAAAAATTGCAAATTTTGTTTTTGGACTTCGAGAGGACATCAAGAAAATTGGCAACTTACATCCCTTAGTAATCTCGTTAATGCTATAGTTCTATCTATGAAGATTAAAGAGGAAGAAAAAAAAAACTCTGGCCAAGAACTCATTCGACCATTCCACTTCCGAAAGGCAACAGAATACCAACGAGAAAAACAATCTTGAAATCAACAAATTCTCCTCCCCAAGATGGAAATTCAGTGGCCCAAAAGGGAGAATAGTCCAAGAAGGGAGCTTCCATGAGTAAGGGTAATGAAGGTACTATTTTTAGAAGAAATTCTAACACCTATAATCATCCTAGTTTAGGAAATGATTTAGGTGTGGACAACGATGACATCTATCAAACAAATGCCCACAAAAAAGGAAACTAACCATTTAAGAAGAGGAAGAACCAGTCCAAGAACAACAAGATTCAGATAAAGATGCCAATTTCTTGTAAGCAGACAATGGAGACTAACTTTCTTGCATCATTCAAAAAATTCTCCTAACACCTAAAACGATGAGGCATCCATAAAGAAGTGCTCTCTTCCAAACTTGATGCATAGTGAATGGTAAGGTCTATCAGGTAACAATTGATAGTAGTAATTGTGAAAATGTAGTTTCTAAAAAACTTGTCAATGCTCTTAATCTTAAAACTGAGACACATCCTAATCCATATAAAATAGGTTGGATCAAGAAAGGAGATGAAATATCGATCAATGAATTATGTTATGTTCCTTTATCAATAGGTAACCAATACAAAGATCAAGTAGTTTGTGACGTAATAGATATGGATGTTTATCATATACCTTTAGGTCGACCTTGGTTGTATGATAACCAAACGGTCCACAAAGGAAGAAGCAATATTTGTGAATTCATGTGGCTAGGTAAGAAAATTGTTCTCCTTCCTTTAGAAAAATTGGAAGACAAGAAACCAACAAAAAATTTAGTCACAACTATTTACTTTAACTACCAAATCTGATTTCTTAAAAATTAGGACCCACATATTGCATTTGTAGTAAAACAAGATGACTATGAGGCACCATCTACACCTATAACTATGGAAGTGACTTATTTATTTGATAAGTTTCGTAAATAAACCAAGGATCCCTCTTCTTTACCACTTTATGCAACATTTAGCACTAAATAGACCTCATACTCGATAGTACTTTATCTCGCCTTCCCCTCATAGAGTGATTCCTAAATAGTAGGCTATTTTACATGAACAAATGTAATAATTACTAATTACAGGCCTTATTCGATCTAGTTTAAGTCCTTGTGCAATCCCGACCTTATTAGCTCCCAAAAAAAGATGGATCCTAGAGATTATGTGTTTATAGTAAAATTGTTAATAAGATCACAATTGATTCCCTATACCTAGACTAGGTGACCTTCTTGATCAATTAGGAGGACCTTCTCTATTTTCAAAAGTTGATCTAAAGAGTGGATATCACCAAATTTAAATTAAACTAGGGGATGAGTAAAAAACAACATTTAAAACTAGCATTGGTTTATTTGAGTGACTTGTTATGTCATTTGATCTTTCAAATGCACCAAGTATATTTATGAGGTTAATAAATTAAGTCTTACAACCATTTATAAATAAACTTGTAGTTGTTTATTTCGATGATATTCTCATTTATCGTTGTTCTTATGATGATAATTTATTACTTTCCATTTTGTTTTTAGTGTATTGCATGATAATCAATTAGTTATCACCAGTAAAAAATGTAGTTTCTTCGGTGCACAAATTCATTTCTTAGATTTCTTAATTAGCAAGGAAAGAATAGCTATAGATCCAAAGAAAATTGAGGTAACAAGTGATTGGCAGCAACCTAACATGGTTAGAGAAGTACAGTGTTTCCTTGGACTAGCTTCTTTTTATGGAAAGTTCATAAGAAACTTCAATTTAATTGCCACACTACTTAGTAGTTGCCTAAGAAAGAACAATTTCCAATGGGGCAACAACCAAATTGACAGCTTTAATACTCTTAAAAAAGTTCTTGCTTCTAGCCAATTCTAGCATTGCTCGACTTCCAAAAACCATTTGAAGTCAATGTTGATATTTCTAGACTCAGTATTGGAGCTGTCTTATCACAAAACAAACATCCTATTGAATTTTTTAATGAGAAGTTAAGTAGCGCTAGGCAAAAATGATCTACATATGAACAAGAATTATATGCTTTAGTTAAAGCTCTCAAGAGTTAGGAACATTATTTACTAGGAAAAAAGATTATTCTTCTCACTGACCATTTTTCTCTTAAGTTTCTCCAATCTCAAGAATCAATTAGCAGGATGCATGCTTATTGGTTGCAATCCTTCAAAGGTTTGATTTTTTTTTATTAAACATAATAAGGGGAATGATAATAAAGTAGCAGATACTTTAAGCCACAAAGATACTATTCTATCTCTTCTCAAAGGTGAAATTATAGCTTTTGACCATATTTGTGATTTATACTCTACCTTGTGCTAGCCACATCCTATTCAAGGACTTTCAAATTTTAGATGGGTGTTTATTTAAAGGATACACTATTT
Organism: Benincasa hispida; assembly: GCF_009727055.1. Classification (NCBI taxonomy): domain Eukaryota; kingdom Viridiplantae; phylum Streptophyta; class Magnoliopsida; order Cucurbitales; family Cucurbitaceae; genus Benincasa; species Benincasa hispida. Next base: position 51,480,728 of record NC_052356.1, on the reverse strand, counting down.
GCATACCACACACATCCTTTAGAGAGTCTATCATTAAGGAAGCTCATGCTAATGGCCTTGTAGGACACTTTGGGAGAGATAAAACAATCACTTTAATTAGTTCCTATTTCTATTGGCCACAATTACAATAAGATGTAACCAATTTTGTTAGAAGATCCTATATTTGTCAAACTTCTAAAGGTTCTAGCCAAAACAGGGTTTTATACACGCCTTTACCTATACCACACACCATTTAGGAAGATCTCTCAATGGATTTCATACTAGGTTTCCCTAAAACATAATGTAGTAATGATTTTGTTTTGATAGCTGTAGATCGTTTTAGTGAAATAGCACATTTCCTAGCATATAAAAATGCTTTGCATATAGCGAACTTATTTTTCAAAGAAATCGTCCGTTCACATGGAATTTATTAGTTTTGTTTTTTGGAAATCCTTATGGAAAAAATTTGATAAAGGTTTACTCTATAGCACAACTAGTCATCCTCAAATGGATGGACAGACAGAAATTACAAATCATACTCTTGCCAATCTAATCTGCTGCCTAATTCGGGATAACCCCAAATAGTGGGACGTTGCATTAGCTCAATCGAAATTTGCATTCAACCGCATGGCAAATCGATCAATAGGGAAGTCACCTTTTGAGATTGTATACACAAGGTCACCTAGATTTACTTTCGATCTTTCTAATTTACGTTCTAATGTTGATTGTAGTAGAGAAGCAAACGTTATGGCTTAAAGAATTAAGGATATCCTTGAAGAAGTTCGAGCTCATTTGGAGGAATCAAATGTCGGGTATAAAGAAGTTGATGCTAATCGCAACCAAAATCCTTTGTTATTGGAGACTTAGTCATGGTACACTTGAAGTAATCAAGATTAAAAGTCGACCTACATAATAAAATAACTAACAAGAAGATGGGACCTTTTAACATTTTGGAAAAATGTAGTGACAATGTTTACAAGTTGGACCTTCCTTCTGACCTTTGGATAAGCCCAACTTTCAATATAGCTGACATATTTCCATACTATCCTTTAGATGAATTTTCCTTAGCTACTTAATCCAAGGATATGTTATTCCTCTTAGGGGAAAGGATTTAATGTGTGAACATTGTCTACTACTATGTAAATTTATTAGTATGTGTAAACCGGTTACTTCCTTAACTATTCAGTTTTATAGTCTTGTAACCGACTGACTCTCTGTATAAGGGACTACATTTTTATCATTTAGCATCATTTAATAAGATGTGAGGTATTTCATTTTACTTGTGTGCATCAGATCAATTAGGACGTTTGGGAATTGACTAGGTACAAGTCCGTACGGTGAATGTGTGAAAGCTAGTACTTCTCGATAAAAGTATGCAAGTTTAAGGATTCCTTAGGAGTGTGTATTACAACACCTTAGCTGATATATTATCTTTTTGAGTTTTATGGATGCTTGATGATTGGTGCTTCAACTAGAGTAGGGAAAAACTAGAGAAACTTAATTAGATCTAAGGTCAATTGTTGAGTTCTGAATTGAATGCCATTTGCACACATACGAATGGGGGATGAAAAGATTTGGCTTTTGAAATTTCATAATAATAGATGTGTTTGAATATTTCTACTAATGATTTGAGCATGTTATTCTTATTATTAAGGTTTGAATCCATTGCATATTTGATTAGAATCTTCTTTATGATCTTATTCTATTTTTGTTTGGAACTAGTAAAATTCTAAATTTGGGGTGGTGAAACGCACCTAAAATGTGTGTTATTTGCCCTTGATTTAAGACGGTTTTTACATGATTATTGTTAGATTTGATAGTACTTGATAGTGTTTTCAGGGTTATGTTTGGGATAGAGATTAAATGTCAAAATGAGTAAAAAAAAAAAAAAGACCTAAATAAGCCCAATGAAGTCAAATATGAGCCAAGCATCGAAAAGAGAGAAGAAAACATGGAAGAAAAAACATGAAGATGTAGAAAACTAGGGCAGCACCAAGCAAAGCATTGCGATGTTACCCTCTTAACCTGGAAAGATATGTGAAGGTAGCAGATGCCACCCTTCTTATGACACCACTACTTATCTAATACCTGTAACCTATTTCTTCACCTCTATATAACCTAATAAACAAGTATACATGCATATATAATATAATATATATTATATATTATATATATATATATATATAGTACATCTCAGACTCAAGCCTCAAAGGCAAACATAACTCATTTACCTGCTTAATTAAATTCATCTTTTCACAAGCATTACATACAAATTCACAGACCAGGGTTCACAACATAACTTCTACATCATAATAGCAAACTTGGGTTTTTTCCAATTTCCATCTAGTATGTACATGATTTCAGGACTACAAAAGACATAGTATAAACCTAAGAACTTCTTAGATAATTGGGATCTTTGGATATGTGTGGTAGATTGCCAACAGTAAGCTAGGTAGTGGACACTCGATCGTTACTTGAAAAGTAAAACATTTTAAAAATGTGAATTGGAAAGCCTAGTGAGTGATAATTTTAATAAATAAGCATATTGTACATTAAAAGAAACTACTGTAAATAAGAAAGCTTTCTAAACTCTAGGGTTTATAAAATATGCATAGGAAACAATAACTTGGTAACATCAGTTCGTCTCATAGAACATTTGTAAACCATGAAAACATTGTTGGAAGGTACCAATGTGCAGAGGAATAAACCAAGATCCATAAGCACTCTAATACATTAATTTTTGCAGAAAAAAAAACATGCTTCAATAGAAAAAAATGGGTTTCATGACATACCTTTGAAGAACTTTCTTTAAGCTTCGATTCAACTGCAAATCTCCACAAGATATTGTTGTAGACCATCCCAAAATCTTTCCTATTATTCTCTTGGAGCTCAAGATTGAGTAGTGAGACTTAAAATAAGCTAGAATTAAGGGAATTTGGAGAAGCTCACAGCAGCAACGATGTAGAAGAACACCCTTCTTCTCTCAAAATTTTCTCAAAATTTTGTTTGGCTGCTCTCTCTTCAAAATACTCCAAAATCTTCTATATATTGCAGACATTCATAAAAAGAAGTTTGCTGCATGAGATACACCTCATGCTTGGAGTTAATGAAGAGTTAAAGTGGGTTGTTAATGAGCTAGTTCATGAACTAAATGGAAAATCAATTTTTCCAACTTTGTGTTTTTCTTTTCTTTTTCAATTTTATCAAAATTGATTTCAAAATAAAATTGAAAATATTATTAATTTTACAATTTAAATAATTCTAATTAATTTAATATCAAATATTAAATTAATTTTTAACACAATTCCATCTTCAAATATTTAAATCATATTTAAATATTATTTCTCCAAATTTATTTAATTCTAATTTGAACACTTCAAATTAACTTATCATGCTATTTTACAGCTTATACATTTACGAGCTAGTAGGGGGACTTCGCGGACCTACAGATCATGGGCTCCAACGATCCAAGATTAATCGACTAAACTCATTAGATCGGTTTAACCCTCATTCGTTAACTAATGGGTGATTCCACTAAAGCCCATAGCTGAACTTCCTTCACTTAGATATATTATGTCTACTCGATATAACCATGATTAGTAAGTTAACCCTTCACAGGTTGCTTGTAATAACGGTTGGGTCGAATCTCTTTTTTACCCCCAAAATTACTTCTTGTTCCTTAAGTTTCACTGATCCCCTAATGAACAATTTATTTGTGATCCAATCAACAAATCATATCCTTCTCAGGCCAATGAGAGGGTGAGGTCTCTTGTTCAAGACCCAGAATCAGCATTTAAAAGAAACAACCTCTCTACTAACCCTAATCAGGTAGGAGTGAATTCTCTCTTGCACCCTATGTTCCCAGTTATTCATCCGGTCTTATCCCCAAAATGGTAAACTTATTGAGCAAAGGCAATTGGTCTACTCTCACCGTTTGCAGATCAAAGGATAATCCCGAACAAACAGGAATTCATAGTTAGCTCAGGATTAATGTTAAGTTACCTAGGTCATCGCTTTGAAATAGTCAGTCTTAAACAATAAATAGTGTTATAAGGTAAGAGTGATAGGTTTCGTGGTCCAATCTTGCAGAAAACTCATTTGCACAGGATACCCCCACTCCTCATGTCTCAACATGAACAAACTAGGATCACTTTATATGTAGCACTTTACAACTCTTTGTAACAACTACAGAGTAGGCCGCATCGAATAGTGTTACCAGAATAAGGTACCCAACTTTATTCATATACTATAGATCATTTTGGCTATTTACTCGAACATAATCCACTTGTATGTCTCCACATAAAGTTCAAGTACTCAAATAATAGTCAAGGGACTTGGGTTTATTGGATTTCTAAAATACAATATTTTCAATAACAACTTTACCGAATTCTCAGAATAAGTTGTAATGTTTACAAAACCACGAGTTTTAGGATATAAAACCCAACAAACTCCCACTTGGACTAAAACTCCAATTGTAACTTATATATCTGATATATAAGATAGAGTTTCAAAGTTCTATAGAGAAATACAATAAAATAGGGCATCCCATACCCATGGTTTTACCATTTGGTATCTCATACATGATATTTCTCCCACTTTCCCTAGGTTATTAACCTCTAGTATTTCTAGTCTTACTAGATGATTCTTAAACACTTTAGCCGAGAGAATCATTGTAAACATATTAGTTTACAAATAGACTTCTTATGGGGAATTCATCTATTTCTCAATAATGGCTAGGAAGCACATTTTCCTCCCACTACCTTGAGGTACTCCCAACTCTTTGATTAAGATGGTCTGACCTGCCTTAACAACTCTTATTAACAGTCAGAGCTAGAAATCTTAAATTCATTATACTTCGATCTTAGCCGTTTAAATATCTGAATATTTACTGATGGCTATTAAGAATTTGATTCTTAACAGAAGTTGTTATGAGATAGAACAAACATAATTTTTGAAAATGAACATTTCATTTAACACAAAAATATATACAATATGTTCTTTACAAGATTTAATAGTTAAAAACAAGTAGCAACTTTTCCCACTGAATGAGTTGAGCAAACGGTCCTAGGGACAATTAGCCTGGCTACCTTTCTCTGCTCTCTTCTCAACAAGATATTCAGGACAGTGTCTCCTCCAGTGCCCTTCTTTATTGCAGTAGAAACATTTCCCTTTCTCTGCAGGGGTTTTCTTGCTCTTCTTACCAGCAGGCTTTTTCCCTTCTCTTTGTCTTTCTTCACTGGAATATTTTAGTCTACAAAGATGAGGCAACTTCAGGCTTGGAGGAAATTCCTCTCTTCTCAGCAGAAGCAACATTTCCTTTTGGTACTGGTTCCAGACTCTAAGTTCTCAACATGATCTGAAAAGCCTGCAGCTCATTAAGCAGAGTTGTCAAGTTGTATTTGATTTTATTCATCAAGGAATTGGTACAAAATTGCAGAAAACTCTTCAGAAGAGATTCTAGAATAAAGCCAACTTGACTTCTCTTATCCATCATAGCACCGTTCACTTCAGCCATATTAAAGTGGACCATCATGTTCAGGACATGTTCACGAACATTGATCCCTTCTTTCATGCGACTATTGTAAACGTATTTGATAGCATCATGCCTCAGGGTGAAGCACGATTGTCCAAACATCCCTCTTAGAGATTCCATAATCTCTTTAGCAATGTTCATATCCTCGTGTTTTTTCGCCAAAACATCAGACAGGCTGACGAGAATATAAGCACGGGCTTTATCATTAGCCCAGATCCATCTATCAAAAGCTTCCCAAACAATTCGGTTGGAATTTGAGTTAGGAATGGGAGGATATTCTTCTGTTAAGACAAATCTCAAATCATCTATCATGAGTATTGTATCCAAATTCGATTTCCAGTTTACATAATTTTCCCCAATCAGTTTGTCCAAAGCTAACAATTATATAATAGAACTCGTCATTCTGAAATTTTAAACGAATTTTTATAAACGAATTACTTTTAAATCCAATCAAGTTTTAGTAAAGTGATAATGTACCCATAATCATTATTTTTGCAACGATACTTAAGTGATTTAGAACAAATACTACCGTGGGGCAGTTAAGAACTCCTTCACAAAAGCAAGACAATTCTTGACCAAATACTATCTCCATAATAACTCATATTCCGATAGTTATTTAGTTATCGTTTTCGGTCAAGATCATTACTAACAGTTAGTAATTCTTGCAAGTGTTGACCCGCCATTTTCAGATCTTACAGAACGGTATGAGTATGCCTCTGAAATAAAAGACAATACCTAACACGGAACTATAAGACCCTATTCATTTTACTGAAGCCTGGGTTGTTCCGAATTCTATGTTACAACCCTCCATAGGGATCGCTGCGGTTAACGACTAGCTAGTGCCACATGAAAAATGACAGCAGGCGCAACACAAGAATCTCAAGGTTCAAACTAATGGAGGAGACCGTAGGACAATGTTGACACATTTCCTTCACCCACTTACTATGAACGACTTCCCCCATTCACCTTGTTATTGACCCATGCAAATACTTTCTGTATGGAGCAGTCAAGGTAATATCGACAAGAAGCGAGCATGTACCTCACGGTGTGAACTCTTGAGGACATGAGAGCTAATAACTTTTATTCTCCCACTAAGTGTTCTAAATGTTTGGGTATATTTATACTTAGGTTCTTTTTGGCTAATAAAAATAACCCTAAGTCTAGGTGGTTTGTCCAAGTATAACACTTATAAATGGATTTTAAACCTACGATGTCTAGGTGATAAACCGTTTTTATTACCTCACATCGCTCACGAATGCTCGTAAAATCGATTATTATTCCGTTATAATCCCTAGGTAGGAGGTGTTCTGTAGACCGTCAACTTAAATACCCCCATCCTTCGATAGGATTATATACCGATTGAGTTTGTAACCCTAGTTTTATAAGTTTAACGACCTGTTTTAACTATTAAAACAAATGGTTAACCTAAGTGAGCATGCAACTGTTCTTTGTTATGGATTGTAAACATCAAACCCAATTTTATAACCGCTTACAAAATTTTAGGCATGATAAACATCCACGACAAACAGTAAAGGCAATCAATATCTAATATAACTATTATATTAAATAAAAGAAACCCTAACATGTATACTATATATTATAACATTTTATAACATACTTTTAATGGATGTAGCATGCTTTCTATGGTAGGATTTTAAATCTACATGGCATACTGTATGCACATACAAGATTTATTTAACTATAACATACATCACATGCATAAATAATTAAACACTAACTGACATGGCTTTAGTTTTGGCAAAAACAAGCAAACAAAACCTAATTATTACAAAACAGCTTATGAACTGCTCCCAGACCGCTCAAACCACTCCAAAACGAACTCAAGAAGCTTGAATAAGACCCGAACTGTCTGAACCAGACCAGCCAAGAACCATTCGAAGCTGAACCGAACCAGACCATAAAAGAACTGGTCGAACCGACAACCCTCGCTCATGTTCAACATCTCGCTAAGTCCCATCGTTTAGCAATGACGACCATCGTCTTGCATTTTTTCTAATCGTTTTAAAGCTACACGATTGTGTATTATTTCCTCTATTGCATAATGTCATTATATAGTGTCGAAGGAAGCTACACGATCGCTTAGTGTCTCACACTATCACACAGCTCCATCGTTTTGCACAGACAATATACTACACGATCACTTAGCTACATCGTCTAACACACGAAGCCAATCATTTAGCACGTGCAAAAGGTAAACGACCACTTAATGCCGTCGCATAGCATTCAACGCATCACCCAGCTGCGCAGCATAAGGTACGCGATCGTGTAGTGCTATCGCTTAGCATCTCGCGCATCGTTTAGCCGTCGCATAGAGGTAGACGATCGTGGAGTGTTGTCGCTTAGCAATTCAACACATCGTTTAGCTCCCAATCAAAGGTAAATGATCGTGGTAAGTGATCACTCAGGGCTATCGTATAGCTTTCTCATTGCATCGCTTAGCTCCCACCTAAAGCTACACGATCGTGTAGTGCCATCGTTATACCAATACAACGCATCGCTTAGCTTCAGTAAGTACACGATCATCTATCGCACAATACCTCAACGATCAACGCCCAAAGCTACATGATCACTCAGATTTTCTTCACATCATCTAATGCATGAAGCTAAACGATCGTTGAGCTACTGAAGCTCAACGACGATAAAAACAGAGGTTGATTTTCTGGAACTACAACTCGGCCTCTTTGCTTGTTTCTTTGATTTACAGCTTAAATCCAACTCTAATGACTCCAAATAAATTACAAACTCTTGGGAACACATTAAAGCTCATCAAGAAAGAGCCAATTACAAATTCAAATGGAAAATCAAAGCAAAATTAAAAGCCAAAACTGAAAGAACCATATCAGTACAACAGTTTCATAATTCTCATGTAAAACACCCACCAAACCAAAATTAAACAAATTGAATGCTTATTGATGCTTTGATACAAGTTTTTGGAAGGTACCAATATGCAGCGGAAGAAACCAAGATCCACAAGCACTCTAATACATTAATTTTGGCAGAAAAGAAAACATTCTTCAATAGAAAAAAATGGGTTTCATGACATACTTTTAAAGAACTTCCTCTAAGTTTTGATTCAACTACAAATTTCCAAAGGATCTTGTTGTAGACCACCCCAAGATATTCCCTACTATCCTTTTGATGCTCAAGATTGAGTAGTGAGACTCAAAATAAGCTGGAATTAAGGGAATTTGGAGAAGTTCGCAGCAGCAACCATGTAGAAGAACACCCTTCTTCTCTCAAAATTTTCTCAACATTTTGTTCAGTTGCTCTTTCTTCAAAACACTCTAAAATATTCTATATATTGTGGACATTCACACAAAGAAGTTTGTTGCATGAGATGCACCTCATGCATGGAGTTAATAAGAGTTAAAGTAGGTTGTTGGTGAGCTAGTTCATGAAGTAAATGGAAAATCAATTTTTCCAACTTTGTGTTTCTCTTTTCTTTTTCAATTTTATCAAAATTGATTTCAAAAATCAATTTTATTTAATAAAACTGAAAATATTATTAATTTTACAAAATTAATTTCATAAATTAATTTTCTTTCATAAAATTAATAAATAATTATTTAAACAATTTAAATAATTTTAATTAATTTATTATCAAATATTAAATTAATTTTTAACACGATTCTATCTTCAAATATTTAAATCAAGTTAAATATTGTTTCTCCAAATTCATTTAATTCTAATTTGAACACTTCAAATGAACTTATCACGATATTCTAGAGCTTATCCATTTACGAGCTAGTAGGGGGACCTTGTGGACCTACAGATCATGGGCTCCAACGATCCAAGATTAATCGACTAAACTCATTAGATTGGTTTAACCCCTATTCGTTAACTAATGGGTGATTCCATTAAAGCCCATAGCAAACTCCTGTCACTGTAGATATATTATGTTCACTCGATATAACCATGATTAGTAAGTTAACCCTTCATAGGTTGCTCATAATAACGGCTAGGTCGAATCTCTGTTTTACCCCCAAAATTACCTCTTGTTCCTTAAGTTCCACTGATCCCCTAATGAACAATTTATTTGTGATCCAATCAACAAATCGAATCCCTCTCAGGCCAATGAGAGGGTGAGGCCTCTTGTTCAATACCCAAAATTAGCAGTTGAAGGGAACAACCTCTCTACTAACCCTAATCGGGTAGGAGTGAATTCCCTCTTGCACCCTATGTTCCCAACTATTCATCCGAAGTTATCCCTAAAATGGTAAGTGTTAGGATTGGTGTCCTAATTCTCTCGGAGTAACATCGTTTTGTAAAGATACACAAGTGGATAAAATGGTAAGTGTTAGGATTGGTGTCCTAATGAATAAAATAAGTGTTATTTAATTCTGGCATATATCCAATAAACAAAGGCCCTTAGTTATCTTATGTGAACTTAAGATTGTATATCTGATATACAAGTGGATCATGCCTTAAGTGATAACCTAAATAGGTCTGTAATATAAGGATTAAGGTGGGATACCTGATCCTGGTGACACTACGGATATGACCCACTTTGTAGAGGTTTGCAAGTTTTGTAAACTACTACAGATGGTAGATCCTAACCATTCATATGGAGACATGCGAGCGGGAGTGTCCTATACAAAGAGTTTGTATAAGACCTAGACCACGAGATGACTAGACTCTGTATATAACGTCATTGATACTAGAGGCTTGCATCTCACCTAAATGACCATAGGTGACACAACCTCAATCCTTAGTGTTTTGGGAAATCCTGCCTTTAAGGGCGGTCCTTTGATTGGTATGGGTGAAAGTGGCCAGATTGCCAACTCAACATACTTACTTTTCTAGAGACTTGTCTGATCTAGGAGCTGGAAACTCAATCCACAAGATGGAATTCACTCCTTTCCCGAAGCAGGAATAAGTAGAGAGATTACTTCCCTAAGGACTGATTTCGGGGCTTAAACATAGTGGCCACAACTTCTCTTTGGAAGAAAAGACTCAGTCATAGTAGGACTATGACTTATGTTCATTAGAGAGATCAGTAGTACTTAAGGAGATAGATGTAACTACATGGGCATTGATAAGTTGTAGAAATATAAGTTATTGATACTGCTTTATTTAGATATTGCGGCCAAAAGAAAGAAAAGTTGCGTCAATTGTAGAGAAATTAGCTAAGAAATGCAAGAATTATAAATTGTCGTCAATACAATCACTGACACCATTGCGATGGTAGAAAATGATGTTTCCATTCTGTTTTGCAGAAAATCCAGTCACCATATGCGTTCATGGCTCAAGATAATCTGAACAGTGCATATACTTCGCATTGCGCCAATTATTCAGAAATGAATAGACGATCAATGCAATGATGGTGCATGCGACAATCAATCAAGAGCTAAGCGATCAACGCAACTTCAACCGCATGCGGTAATAAAAAACAACACCGCATGCGGGCAAACGATCGAAGATGCAAAAGAGAAACGCAATTGTAGAGGATCCAGACACGTGTACAGCTGACTGTTGTGCATTTCTGACAGGATTGATTGCATAACAGAAGGAATATTCACTCCACCATTTCCGAAATTTCCATAACAATAAAGTGGGGTCCACAAGTCAGAGAGTCAAAGTTGAGCCTATAAATAGCCTCTGAAATTCTATTGGAAAATATAATTGATACGAGCATATTTTGATATTTGTATATTGAGAGAGAGACTGGTCTAAAGAGCCTAATTTGAGAAGATCTGGGAAGATTTAAGAGACAAGGCCGAGAGGTGAGTCTCAGGGTAAATCTTTTCTATCCCCGCCGTTGAAGCTCTGTACCAAAGTCACTTCTACCGGACGATCAAGTTCAAGAGGGAAGCTCTTCTCTACATTCACTCCATCCGCCGGCAAGCAAATCCAACGTCCAGATCTGTGTCAAGACGTTAGAAATTTTCTATATTTGTTTCATCTCTTTGTCATCAATTATATTTATCTTCTTAGTCTATCATTCGTACCATGTATCAGACGCTAAATATTAATATTGAATGTCATGATCATTGTCATCTCCATCTTTCTGTCTATTTTCGTTCCTCCATTAATCGCTTTCTCCATGATGTTTTCTTAATCCCTTGGTAATTAGCATGAATCTAACAAGTAAATTAATCTGTGCTAAAGAAATGAATATGTTTAGCTAAAGCATGCTAGACGGCATCTTCACCTATGAGAGTAGAAGTGAAGATGTCATTCCTCCTGCCGAGAGAATGTTGGAAGAATGCATTAACTAAAGCGAGAAGTACTCCCAGAGATGGAAGCAACCTTGCATTCATCACGTTCATCCCTATTCCACCACAGAGATGTGGGAACACGACCGATCACCGAGAGGTGTATGCCAAGGGAAAGTGGAATCGTAATGATGTCTTTAATGCATTTAATAACTTGCGATGTTTGTACTAGTTATTTTTTTCTACTTCTGTTTCATATATAAAGACTTGCCACCATATAACAAGATCCTTGTATAATCTTCACAGTCAGTCTCAAACTCAGTATCATGTATCAGTGTCCTGTATCTTGTATCACAATAGCTTAGGTTTACTTTTATCGCACTTTATTTTATTACCGCAACTTTACTTTACTGCATAATTTTACTTTACCGCAATTTTGGATACCTGTACACACACTTTTTATTAATTGAAAAACCCCCGGTCGCATATATCACGAATGTAATGCATTAACTACGCAATCCCTGTGTTCGACCTCGGATCACTCTGAGAAACTTGTGGTGAAATTATACTTGGTTTCAATGCAAGTAAACTTGTGACAATGCATAGCATACTACCAGCATTTCATTAATAATGCATACATCTAGACGTAATAACATATATCATAAACTTGCGTTATAATCATCCATGCGTTGTGTGACATAACATAAGATAAATTTTTTGTTATCAAGTTTATGGCGTCGTTGCCGGGGATTAGTAACGGTTATTGTTGAATATGTTTGTGATATTTATCAAAACAGATCTCTTTGTACTGGTTGTTTATCGCGGAGAGCAGTCTGATGGCTTATGAGTACTAGAGTGATCCAGAAATTCTAAGCTGACCCAGAGATCCAGTGTATTTTTCACGCAAGAGCACATCAGGGCCGAATTAAATGGTGAAAAAGCATGGCTAACAATAACGAGGCACCCGCAGGAAATCAAAGGGAAAATTGGCCAACGCAATACTCCATATTTCTTTCTGCTGACCGCAACATCCCTATGAGGAACTATGCGGCGTCAGATTTTTATAACTTCTCGCCAGGAATTTCAAGACCCATGGTTGAGGAGAATGTAAGCTTTGAGATACGACCGATTATGTTGCAAATGATTCAGAATATGGGGCAATTCGGAGGATTACAAGGAGAAAACCTGCATGCTCATTTAACGAGCTTTGTAGACATGGGCAGCACATTCTCCATGCCTGGTGTGACTCAAGAAGGACTTAGATTACATCTTTTCCCGTATACACTACGGGATGAAGCAAAGAGATGGGCTCAGTCGTTAGAGCCATATGAGATTAACGCATGGGACCAGTTAGTCGAAAGGTTCATGAATAGATTCTTCTCTTTAGCCGTGAACGTAAGGAGATGGAGGGATGTGTTAAATTTTGAACAAAAGGGTTATGAAACTTGGAGCACTGCCTGGGTGCGATTTCGACAACTAGTGAAGAGTTGTCCATATATTAGGATTCTCGATGGCGTTCTGATGGAGACTTTTTACAATGGCTTAGACCAACCAACGCAAGTAGTTGCTGATGCCTCCGCGGCAGGAGGTTTTATGGATAAGACATATACTGAGGCCAAGGTCATCCTTGACCACATTTCATGGAATATGGATGACTGGTAGACGATGGATATGGAAGAAGAGGCTCAGAAAGAAGAAGAAATGAAAATGCCATTGTCCCAGCGGAGACAGTGACTACGTTAGCCGTCCAAATGGCTGCAATAACCTCTATCCTCCAGTCGATGGCGCTTAATTAAGGTGCCCTCTCCCAAACAACAGCGCAACCCAATGCGCCAGCACAAGTGGCCGCAATTAGTTGTATTAATTGTAGAGGAGGCCATGTAGCGGAAATATGCCAATTGAACATGCAGCAAGTATGTGCAATCCAGAATAACCCCTTTAGCAACACGTATAATCCTGGTTGGAGAAGTCACCCTAACTTTGGTTGGGGAGGGAATCAGTACCAAGGTGGGCCAAGTAACCATCAGAATAACAATTCAGGGAATCGAGGAAACCCCCCATCTTTTCACCACAATCAGAATCAGGGTCAATAAAGGCAATCGCACAATCAACAACCTTCATCTTTAAACACCTCTAGTAATTCATCGGAGGCCCTACTCAAGCAATACATGGATAAAAACGATGCGGTGATGCAGGCACAGGCCCTGCTGGCATCCGAACTTCGAAATAGAACACCTAGAACGTTGCCCAGCAATTCTGAAGCCCCTGGATCTCATTGAAAGGAGCAATGTCCCTGAAGACATTGGGCAGGCAAGTTAGACTGCCTGCGGAGGTATGGATTGCGTCCATCAAAAGAAAACTATCTTCCGGTCCATACTCAATTCTATGTTTACATGCTTTCTTTTAAATTCCCGTCTTTAATGATTTATGAACTTTGTCATTTACTACTTTATTCAAGTTGTCTTTCAATGCTTTATGAATTTATGATTCATTTAATTCTCGTGCATTTATTTTTGTACTCTCTTTAATTTCTTTAACTTTTCTGTCATAAATGTGTTATTCTTAAACCTGGAGAATGATTAGTTAATGAGAAGGAAATTATTACCGCAATGTCCGTGTGAATTGCGTTGATGAAAAAAATATAATAATAAAAATAAAAAAATAAAATTTTAATAATAAAACAATCAACATCTGGTATGCATTGCGTTAATGGGTGCGCCTTGTACCAACAAGATACACTTTGCGTTCATCCAACTCAAATGCATTGCGTTGAGGGGTGTGTTACACGTGTATGTGTTCTTTGCTCGTCCTTAGCAAAAATGCACTATGTTGAGATAGTGTTGCCCTGGTAGTAATACCGTGCATCTGTCCTCCAAAAATGCATTGAGTTAAGGGGTGTGTTGCAGAAATACATGCGTTGTTGCCCGTCCTCTGCAAAGATGTATTTGCGTTAATGAATTCATTGCGTTAAGTATTTACCTTGTGCCCATTCGAATAAAACTTCAAAGAAAATTCTTTTTGCAAACTGAGAGGTCTAATCGCTTCAGCTTCCAAGGACATGTTGAATTTGCAGCTGAAAGGACGTACGACTCTATAACTTCATAAATGTGAGGAGTGCAAATGGCAGGCTTTTTTTGTAGCTCGAGGCCTGCCACCGCAGAATCTGCGTTGGGCCCATCAAGGCCCAACCTATAAAAGCGGGTTTTCTTCGTCTTAGACTGTTTACTTGCGTTTTGCAAAAAGAAACCCTAAAATCGTCTCTGCATACCAAACCTTTCTTCCTTCCCAAAACCTTAACGATTCCTAGTTTTCTTTTACTTCGGCATCCATGGCAGACCAGACTTCCCATCCATCTTCTTCACCTTCATCACCTTCGACAACCCATCTTACCATGCGAGAGGTAGCATTCCTTGCTGCCAGTTGTCGTCTTGCTGCTCAGCCACAGACTGTTCCTCGAATCGTTGGAAGACCCTGGCGAAACCCTTTAGCAACCAGTCCACTCTAGTTCAAGAGGGGGCAGAGTTCTGAAAGCACCCCACTCGATCCCCAACATTCTTCTCTGAAAGTGAGAAAAAGAGACAAGACAATAAGAAGGTGTTTGGGAGCATTCTCAGAAACTTGGAGAAAGGAGAAGGATTGTCCGAGGCTAGGGTTGTGAACTAACCACTGCCTACAGAGGAGGTGACGGAAGAGGAGTCAAGGAGAAGCACTCTGTTCATCGTGGATCCTAAGTAAACTACGCAAGTAGAATCCTATGAAGGACCCATCGGAGTCTCTTTGGAGGAAGTGACAGCGGAGAAGCAATTTGAAAAGGCTGAAGAGAAGAAGGAGAAGAAGAGTAAGGAAAGGAATGCTGAAGGAGATGAGTCATCCCATCTAAGCAGAGCAGAGAAGAAGATCAAAGAGAATGAGGATAAAGAAGATGAGGAGGCCAGAGAGAAGAAGAAGCAAGAAAAAAGTGAGAGAAAAGAACGCAGGCGGGAGGAAAGACCCTTAAAGAAAGAAGAAGAAAGGAAAAAGAGAGATGCAAGCCCAGAGCTAGACGGTGAATCCACCTCCGTAAGGGAGGACAAGGGGGAATCAGCACAACTTAGAGAAACAGTGCAACCTGAAACAACGCAAATGGTTGCGACTGACGAAGGAGAAGAAAGAGATGTTACCCCCTTGATGCGGTGTCGTAAGGAGAATGCACCGCAAGGGTCAATCGTTGACCCTCCAAATTTGATTGACGCAATAGAAGAGGAGAAAGAGAAGAAGTAAAAAATGGCACAGGCACAACTCATCATCGTAGAGGGTAGTCGAAAGACAAGACTATAAGATAAGAAGGTGCCCCGCAATAATGAAATAGCGAGAGTAGAAGAAATAAGAAGGCTCGAAGAGGAACAGTGCCTTTTACTGGCTTCCGAGCAGTTTGAAAGAGAGTTTGAAATAGAAGAGAGTGAAAAGGCAGAAGAAGAGGAAAAGAAGAAGGACGAGAAGGAGAAGAAGCGCCAAGAAAACATGCAACACTTAAGGAAGAAGAAAGGAAAAGAACTTGCGAAACGGGAAAAAGAGGAACAACGCAAGGAGCGAGAAAGAAAACAAAGGCAGAAATCCCGCCTGCGTTGACCAAGGAAAAGAGCAAAGTAGTCACAGAGAGCAGTAAGCCCGCGTTGGCAAAGGTGCGTCCATCAAGAAAGAAGGAGAACGATGACTTGCTGATGGAGATGGGCTTTTTCCCTACGCCAATGCCACTACCAGACCTGATTACAAGTGTGATTGTAGAACATGGATGGGACACATTTTGCCAGTGCCCAACCATTTTATTCCAGAGGTAGTGCGTGACTTCTACCACAGACGGCTACATAGCACCAAGGATGTGGTGACAATAAAAGGGAAAATGGTGTCTTTTAGTGCAAGGGACATCAATGAACTGTACCAGATGAAGGATAACCCGGATGCACCGGGCAACAAAATCATTGATTATCCCACTGAAAAGTTGATGGAAGATGTTGTGCGAGTATTAACTCAATCGGGCACTAAGTGGACGGTTTCTTTAAAAGGCATCAGGACACTGGCATCCAAGACACTACTTCCCGAGGCACGACTTCGGGTTTATTTGGTCAAACGACGATTGATCCCAACTTCCCATGACAAAACAATTTCGAGGGATAAAGCCATGGCCACATATTGCATTGTGTGCGACATTCCTAAAGATATGGGCCAGTTGATCGCAAAGAAAATTCGAGGTTTTGTGGGGCACATAAGAGGGCAGTACTTCTTCCCATGGATGGTTTCAGGTTTATGCCTATCACTGGGTGTGGGCATTGATCAAGAGCCAATGGCAGAAGTTCACAGCCTAATAAACATCAAGATTTTGAGGTTACTCCTCAAAGATTCCCCACACTATCCTGAGCTCTCTTTTAAGAGGCCCAACATTGATTTGAATTCGCCGCAAGAGCCCAAGCCGAAGAAACAGCGCAGAGATGATAAGGGAAAGGAGAAAATCCAAGACTCAACAACGCAAGATCCAGAACCCTTGGACCCCTTACCCTTAATAATTTGCCCTCCAAGCCCTCTCGCACAACCTTCTTCTTCTTCCCTTCCCAAGCACTTCCACTTCCACCGCCGCAAGTTGATGACCCACACGATTTGGGTGAAGGCACTTCT